>NW_007726529.1:259512-263387 GCF_000696425.1 Galeopterus variegatus | reverse complement strand
TTTATAAAGGAGACATTCACTCACACAAATAAAATGTCTTATAGTCATATGAAAAGATTTTCAACCTCACTTCTATAAATGCAAGTTAAATTGCGATATCATTTATTTTTTTTTACTCATCAGAGTTATTAAGATCAAAAAAGTATGATAATGCACAATGTCAGGGAGGTTATGGTAAAACAGGTATTTGTCTCCTGTGCTAGGGAATATATGAATTGGTAAAATCTCAAAAATGGCATTATTCACCAAAATGTTTTAATGCTCAGTTCTTTTGACCTAGCAAATTCACTTTCTAGGAATTTATCCTACAAGTATATTTACAATTGTGGTCAAATATATAAATTGTAGTTGTCTAAAATATCAAAAAATAAAAAATAACCTAGAGATCCTGTGGAAGTTAAACCTGGACTTACCTAGCAATTCTGCTCTTGGCATTTAACTAAGAGAAATGAAAACATAGGTGCACACCAAGACTTCCACTTGAAGGTTCATAGTAGTATTCTTTATAATAGCTAAAAAGTAGAAGCAACATAAATGTTCACCAGCTGATGAATAGATAAGTAAATGTGATATATTTATACAGTGGAATATAATTCAGCCATAAAAAGAATAAAGTACTAATAATGTATGCTACATGTTTAAATTGCAAAAACAACTTAGTGAAAGAAATCATTCACAAATGACCACATATTATATGATTCCATTAATATGCAGTATCCAGAATAGACAAATCTATAGAGATCAAAAGTAGATTAGTGGTTGCCTAAGGCAGGGGGAGGATGGGAAGGAATGGTAGTGACTACTGACAGGTACAGGGGTTGATTTGGGGGGAATGCACGTTCTAAAATTAGATTATGGTACTGGTTGTATAACTGTGAATGTATTAATATCATGGAGTTGTATACTATAAACCGGTTTATTCATATAAGTTGTATCTCAATAAAGTTATTTTTTAAATAACCTAAATTTCCAGCAATAATGAGACTGGTCAAATAAACCATGCAGTGAAGAACTCCATATTCATGAAACAGACAGGTTACTCTATCTGTGCCAATATAGAACAATTTCTTTTTAAAATTAAGTTAAGAAAGCAAAGCACAGAATGTTTTTACTATGGTCCCTTTGTGTAAAAANAAAGTAGATTAGTGGTTGCCTAAGGCAGGGGGAGGATGGGAAGGAATGGTAGTGACTACTGACAGGTACAGGGGTTGATTTGGGGGGAATGCACGTTCTAAAATTAGATTATGGTACTGGTTGTATAACTGTGAATGTATTAATATCATGGAGTTGTATACTATAAACCGGTTTATTCATATAAGTTGTATCTCAATAAAGTTATTTTTTAAATAACCTAAATTTCCAGCAATAATGAGACTAGTCAAATAAACCATGCAGTGAAGAACTCCATATTCATGAAACAGACAGGTTACTCTATCTGTGCCAATATAGAACAATTTCTTTTTAAAATTAAGTTAAGAAAGCAAAGCACAGAATGTTTTTACTATGGTCCCTTTGTGTAAAAAATGCATAGAGTATCTTTCTTGCGAGATATGTAAGAGACTGATAACAGCTGTTGTTCTTGAGGCTGGGAACTAGGAAATGAGGATCTAAAATGTGAGATTTCCTTTCCAGTGTTCCCTCCTATATTTTTATAAATGTTTTACTATGTATATATTTATTTTACACTTTGATTTTTTCAATTAGCTTTTTTTTTTTTTCCTAATGGGAGAAAGAGTAAACAAAAAAGAAAATTCAAATCAGTAAAACATTAAATGCCCTACTACGGTTTTATATACGCAAAGTTTTGCAGGGCAGACATAGATGTTGACAATGTAGAACTGCCCTCAGAAGTTCACCAAATGAGAGTTTATGGCAATTTTAAAGAAAGCAAAAGTAGTGTTGAAACAGCATACGTGTGCTCTGTGTGCAAATGGAGGGCTCTCAGGACTGTACTAGGCTGCCTGGTGTTAGCACCAAGCAATGGCGGCATGACCACAAGAGGGCTGGTAGCCTTTCACAAGGTTGCTTTCTACAGAATGGTCAGATGGGTGGCAATTAGCATGTTGTTTCAGTCATAAGTAGTTTTAAAAACTTTTTGTAAAAATTGCTGGAATATGATGATGCCAGTCTCTGCGCAGATGGAAATAAAGGTACCCTAGAGGTTTATCAAGAGCATGACCATATAGACCACAACAGAACTAGGTTCTAGGGAAATTCATAAGTAGCAATGAACACCTACAAGGTGCTGGTCAGGCACACATATTATTTCAAATTCTTAAGCCACCCAGAAGTACCATTTTAACAGGCAGGGAATATAAAACCCAGAGAAGTGAAATAAATTACCTTATGTCCCACAGCTAGCACTGGGTGGGATTAGTAGTGAAACCCAAGTCTGAATGGCTCCAGCGTAAGTGTTCTTCCTACCAAACCATTCAGATTCCCAGGTTGAAAATTGCTTCTGGTGTGTTTAGGAATCAAAAACGTGAAAGTAGTGCATGGCTGTTTTGGTACTTACGGGGGTGGATTTAGAGATTTTAAAGTTAGAGTTCTTGATCCTCGGTCCACTCTAAGACTCTCTGACAGAACCAGGATTAGCCATGATTGGTTTGAGAAAAAGGTGTTTTTTTTTTTTTTTTTTACAGTTGAGGTGGGTAGACTGCAGTGTACCAATGATACAGCTGGATTGAGCAGCAACTAGGAATAGAACCATCTACTAAGACCTACAATGTGTCTTGATAAATCTGTTTGTGTTCATTTCACAAGTGAGAAAATGAAGACTTGGAGAAGTCAAGCAGCAAATCCAAGTCCCCATATTGAGTAATAGAAAACGGAAGGTTAACATAAGAGTGGTGGCATCTGAATTCAAACCCAAGCCTCTCTATCACAGAATCCTTTCATTTTTCACTCTGCCGTGAAGCCACCGAAGCCTATACATAGATGTAGAAGTGGCAAATATTGACTTTTATTCCAAGAAATTTGGCTGTGAAGGGGAGAAGCAAAATCAGCTAGTATTTAGAGTGGGGGACAATGGTAAAAATATAAAATAAAAAAGGATATTGTTGTGTTTCTGTAGAGTAGAGGATATCAGACCATGTTTAAAATCGAAAGTGCATCTTAAAAGATGAAATGCACAATCCAGAGCACATAGTAAGCTCTTAATAAATGTTTCTTATTTGATGCAAGTGAAGTTGATGCAGATAATAATGAATAGAGCAGGCTACATAAGGCAGCAGGCACTGATGGAAACCAAGCCCACCAGTTAGTACTGGCAATTGTTACAAATTCCTAGTAGGCCTAGTATGGTGCCTGGCAAAAATTAAGTGATCAATTAATGTTACTTAATATTGTTACTTCCAGAAATTTTCTATAGACTTATTGTTTCTGTTTCTTCTTTACTCATTTTACTATAGTTTGATATCCATCCCCTTCCTTCCATCAGGAAAAAAAAAAAATTCTTTTGAGAATCCTAATAAGACTAATTGTATTTCAGTATACTTTATAAAGTCCATATTGAGGTTTTAGAGTCAATCATATTAATTAAGGTAAGTCTATCTGTTTTTCCCCTCCATAACTAAGATTCTTTCCTTAGAGTTATTTAATATACATGCAAATGTATTTTTTACAGTATTTGAAAGTGACCATAGATTTTGCAAAGTGTTTCACGGCTACCTATTAGTGTAACATAGGGAGAAGTTAGCATACATTCTCTCAAGGTTGATGAGGAACAATGCACTTAAACAATTAGTTTAGTGCCTCATTAAGTCTTTCAAATTATCTTTGACTGTTTTCCAAAGATAATTTTTATTTAAAATCCAGCCAGTTCCTCTCCATCTCTCACCCTGCTTTCCCCTGGGTTTGCTGCACTCTCAGGCAAG
>NW_007726529.1:257121-259226 GCF_000696425.1 Galeopterus variegatus | reverse complement strand
AGCCAGTTCCTCTCCATCTCTCACCCTGCTTTCCCCTGGGTTTGCTGCACTCTCAGGCAAGCCCTGACCTGGTGGCTGCCAGAGACACAAGAAGGACCCCCTGCTAGTTCCAACTCCATTGAAAAAGCAAACACATTGCTTTGGGGGTCGCTCAAGTTATTATAACCAAGGAAAGGAGAATAGATGGCAGGCGAGCAGAATGGCCGATGCCTCATCAGAAAGTCTATAAGCCTATGTAAAGGCAGAAAGGCACGTGGGTTTCAGGGTAAGTCTGTTTTCAGTGTTTCCAATTCAGAGCACTCACCATTACCCAAACCATGTCTGCAAGTTCTCATCTCCAGGCCTTCCATCACTCTCATAGGGCAATGCCTCCTGCTTGTCAAAATCTTTTTCATGAAAAGATGTCACAAATGGGCCAGTCCGAAGGTAACAAGTTATCTCAACTGATCGTTCACAGTCAGTGACAAATTGAAGTCCTTGTGCTTCTCTTTCCCCCTTCTCACTACTGCACTTGATAGTTTTAAAAAATAATAATAAAAAATGATACAAACGGTTAACAAACATTTTCTTTCTACTTGTACAAGATTTGTTATTATCCATTCACAGAGGCTTATTTTCTTCAGGTACAGCTTTCAAATTACTTATGAATCTATAAACCATGTTATTTATAAATTTAAATATTAAGATGCCATTTTCATCTGTTGAATTCACCAGAATTTTTCATGTTTATTCTCTGATAAAAGGGGCATTTCAAAGCAGTAAGTTTTAGCTTATTAGACAACTGGTCTTATAACAATTGGTCTTATTAGACAAATGCTGGGCATTTGGTAAATGATTTAGGAACAATGACAAAATCCACAAAATCAGATCCCTACTTCACACAAACTCCAAGATAAATTACTAATTTTGTTAATTATTTAAAGAGTTAAATGTAAAAAGTGAAGCCACAGAGAAGTAGGAGAAAACATAAGGTTAATAATTATCTGTTTTTTGGGGGGGCCTTCCTAAACGTAACTATAGTGACAAGAAATCATATATTATAAAATTAATCTAATTAAAGAAAGAGTGATAAGTTCTATATATCAAAACATTCAATTTTACTTATGACAAAAATGAATTGAATGAAATATTTCTAACATAAATTTATTATTTATCAGATTTATAGGGGAACTAATTCTTTCTTCTTTGATCCCCAAAAATAGCTGCAAAAGAGAAGATGGCTGTTCTTATGAGAACTGCACTTGGCAGGGAGTGTCACAAGTCAGGAGTTCAAGGCCTGAACAATTTTAAAAACTCCCAAGGAAAAGAGGAATGCCATGGTGGTGAGGAGAAAGGATAAAGAGAGAAGTTAATATTTTTAGCAATTACTATAAGTAAAAAATTTTTGAAAGAGGGGTTATCTAAAAGGAATTAGGAAACTTTTTGTTTCCCATGCTGTGTAAAACCATAGCATTACCCCTCTAAGGAAATTTATAGGTAAATTTACAGCTGTATGTATATTTCTGCTAAGATTTTGAAATAGGTTTTATAGGTTGTGGTATTTTTTTTTTTACAAGCAGAAGCAGGAGCCAAAGCAACCAAATTATATTTCATTTGTCCATGTGAGAAACAAAAAGATTAATATCCTTAATAAATAGATTTTATAAACCACTAAGAAAAAGCAAATACTATTTAAAAATAGGCAAGGTATTTGAATAAATAATGTAATTAGTAAGAACATGGTTGTAAACATGGAAAACATTTCCTCATTAGTGTTCAAAGACATGCAAAATTAAAACAAAATATTTTTTGAGATGGCATCACCTTTTCCTCTTAAAAATTCAACAGCAAACAAGGGAGATAAGAAATGCAAATTCCATATCCAGGGAAGCTAGGCAACATGCATAATTCCAAAGCACAATACACGTGTATAAGAAATCAAAAAGTGAATGAAGGAATGACAGAAAGGAAAAGAATAAAAGCAGAAGAGGGAGATACAGAGACAAGTAATTCTATTCACCATTTAGCAAATAGAACGCAGGAATTAGTAAGGTGCCAGCAATGTATGCTGGTAAATGTTAAACAACCAATTCTCCAGAAAAATCTGGGGCGGGGGGGGGGGTTAT
>NW_007726529.1:251931-256691 GCF_000696425.1 Galeopterus variegatus | reverse complement strand
GGGGGGGGGGGGGGGGGGGGGGGGGGGGGGGTTATATATCCTGTATACACACATGTAACAAATTTTATTGATATAAAAGAAGTAGCACACAATATAGAAATAATAATAAAATAAACCATACTCTGTGGAAAATTCCATATAGCCCATTCTTGATTCTTTTTTTTTTTTTTTTTTGATTGCTTGGCAACTTCTTTTTTTTTAATTGACACATAATAATTGTAAATATTTATGGGGTGCTGTGTGATATTTTGATACATGTGTATAATCTGTAATGATCAAAATCAGGTTAATTAACATATCTGCTACCTCTAACATTTATCATTTCTTTGTATTGGGAACATGCAAAATCCTCTCTTCTAGCTAATTGACAGTATACAGTAAGTTGTTAATTATTTCACCCTACAGTGCTATAGAACACAAGATCTTATTCCTCCAAACTCCCTGTAATTTTGTGTCTGTTAACCCACTGCTCGCTACCCCACATTTCCCCTCCCCTTTCTAGCCTCTGATAACCACCATTCTACTCTCCACTTATATTTGATCAACTTTCTTAGCTTCCACATATGAGTGAGAACATGTGGTATTTCTCTTTCTGTTCCTGGCTTATTTGGCTTAATATAATGTCCTCCAAACTCGTTCACGTTGCCATGAATGACAGGATTTTATTCTTTTTAAAGGCTGAATAGTATTCCACTGTGTATATATACTAAATTTTCTTTATCCATTCATCCATTTATGGACATTTAGTTTTATTCCATATCTTGGCTACTGTGAATAGTGCTGCAGTAAACATGGCAGTGCCAATATTTCTTCAATGTACTGATCGCCTTTTCTTTGGATAAATATCCAGTAGTGGGATTGCTGTATCATATGGTAGTTCTACTTTTAGTTTTCTAAGAGATTTCCATAGTATTTTCCATAATGGCTGTACTAATTTACATTCCCACCAACAGTGTACGAGGGTCCCTCTTTCTCCAAATCCTCACCAGCATTTCTTTCTTTTTTGAATAGCCATTCTGACTGGAGTGAGATGGTATCTCATTGTGGTTTTGATTTGCATTTCCCTGATGATTAGTGATGTTGAGCATTTTTTAATATAGCTGTTGGCCATTTATATACTTTCTTTTGAGAAAGATTTTTGCCGGATTCTTTTATCTGTAGCCAAATACGGCTACAATTAACAAATAAGTATATCTTCAACCTGAATGTTGATTGATCTTTTCATTTATGTTAACAAGTAAGCAAATGTGAAACAATAAAGATACATATCAGAACTTCGTTCATTAATTTGTTAATGATGTGAGCGACTACTTTGCTGAGTTGGATAACAGTTGTCAAATACTGGAAAAATATTTCCTCAATTTTTATGCTATTCACAATATAATGACTACAGAAACAACACACTTTTAAATTTAATCGGCATTATTAGTATTTACTTTATCACTTTCTCAACTCTAATAATCAACAAAACAATGAATCAAGCCCAAATTTGTAGTGTTTGCCAAATTCCATGGGGTAAATATCTCCACCATGTCCAAGTTTAATCTACCATAGTGAGGTCACTGAGTTGGAAAGAGATGCCAGTAGTACAAAATTATATAGTCTTTTCACTTTTCATAACACTTCTTGCCACAGTTTTATATGTATTTAACTTATATTCATTTAGTTATTATTTATTTTCCCAAATCCATAACAGCAGAATTTTTTTGTTTTATCACTGCTGTGTTTCTAGTGCCTAGAACAAAGCTTGACATATCATAGACATTCAATAAATATTTGTTGAATGAAAAATAAAACATTGAACTTAACTAAATGCCAGGCACTGTCCTAAGTGTTTTATATATGGTAGATCCTAAGTCCTCACCACAACCCTGTGAGTTGGCACTATTATTATCTCCATTTTGCAGATGAAACTGGAAGGTGTCTTATTCAAGTCACCCAGCAGGTAGGTGGTGGAGCCAGGATTTAAACCCGGGCTTTGTGGCTCCAGAGCTTGCTCTCTTCATCACAGTACATTCTTGCATATATCAAAGCCATGCTGCTGGCAACAAGAAGTCCAAGAATGAGAGCTGTGTGGCAGAGCTTTAAAGCAACCAGGTCAGATTAGAACAAGTGGACAGAGACAGTATCCTGGAACTGATAAGTTACCTAAGTTTAGTTTTGTAGAAAATTTTGATGGTAAGTTACAGAATCATTGGAAATTGTGAGAAGTAAGAGTTTCAAAGAAAACTGTAAATGATCAAATGAGGCAAGATTAACTTAGGAAAACCATAAGTTGATTGAGAAAATAAATATAATCGTTGTTTACTACTTGACTTGGCAAAGAACAATATTTAGTTAATTGTGATAATGAAAACAATGAATGCAAAATTCTTCAAAAATAGTCATGGTTTTGCAGTATTGGAAGAGGAAGGGAGAGAGAGCAAATATCTACATCTATCAAAGAGAAAGTGAATAGTCTCTTTAAAAATCATGACTCAAACACTAGCCATGCACACATAGTAATAGAAATATAGAGATAAATGTAGAAGAAATATTTGCAGTGTTGGAAGTCTTCATCTCCAGTGACGAGAGGGGAAGACTTGTTGTTGCTGTTACTGCTGTTGTATGTTATTTGGCACTTTCTGACTTGCTTATTCCTAAGCATGTATTATTTCGATTAAAAAATGAAATAAACTTAAAACAAAAAGGTAGAATTTTTTTTCCATAATATTGTCAAAGGTTCAAAACATGATATTGCCAATGTTGACAAAGACTTACAAAAATGGGCAATCTCATGTACCTGATGAAGCTATCAGAAGGTATTTCTCTGGAAGATATTTGATATTTTGTATCAAACACCTTAAAAAATGTTTGACCCAGCATTTCTACTTATTTATCCTAAGAAAACTTATCCTAAGAAAAAACCTTAAAGATATGTACAAAGCCTTAGCCATTTTTTATTACACCAAAAAGAAAAGAAATAATGTAAATATCCAACATTAGGGCCCTAATTTTTTTAAATCATGATAGCCTTATAAAGAAAAGTTGGGCAATTACTAAAAATCATATTGTAATTATATTAAACCAGAAAAATGTTTATGATTATTGAGAGGAAAAAAGCCAGTAGCAAAATAGTAAAATTGTCCCATTTTGCTTCTCTTCCATAAAAGCGTACATTTGCACCAAAATGTTCTAAAATACAGGAACTCAGTAGTTAGGGCTAAGTGATGGATTATAGGTGATTGATATTTATTTAATTTTGTTCACCTCCATGCTATAATTTTTTTACAATGCATATGATTTACTTGTCCTATTGTTTAATCTGTTTAACGTTTGAAAATCATACCTCAAACAAGATATAACTTATTAAAGATTCAAAGAGATCATTGAAAACAAGTAAGAGTTACCTGTGAGAGCAGATGTGAAAACTAAACCTCTTTGGTCTAAAATATAACATCTGATAAAAAAAAAATCTATATTTGTAAAATCATCAAGTTGATATAGTTTTAAAAGTTCTTTGGCTTGTACACAAAATCTGGAATATTAAAACTAAGGCTTACAAAAGCATAGAAAATGTAAGAGAAATTCTTTTCAATAGTGAGAATTAAACTCAAGGAATTTATCTATTTCAAGAAATGGGGCATGTAAAATGCTGCGTCCCTTGATACTTAGAATATTAGACCTTTTAAAGCATTAATTCAATTTAGGATGCATTTCTTATATTTTCATATTCAAGATCCTCATTTATGTATACTTGGCATGGTCAGTTCTTTCATTTTGAAGAATTGTCTAAATTAATGGTATTGTTTACTTTCCTTCTTAGGCACCAGCAGAGGCCAGACGTCTTATTCAACAACTTCCCTGCCACCACCTCCACCATCCCATCCGGCCAGCCAACCGCCATTGCCAGCATCTCACCCACCACAACCACCAGTCCCAAGCCTACCTCCCAGAAACATTAAACCTCCCATTGACCTAAAGTAAGTAAAAAAATATCTTGCCATCTATTTGTCAGTCTTCTGCCATAGACTTTCAAACTATGCTTGGCCCATTGTTGAGGGTTCCATGGTAAACTCTGGGACAACAAAGGTGGACATCTGGCAGGAAGAATGGCTGACTGTGCAGGCAGGTCTTATACTCCCATCCCCCTTTCAGCAACTCTTGCTTACCTGTTTTATGTTGGATTTCCCCTTAAGAATTCATTTGAAGAAAATTTCCATTACCTTTTTAAAAGTTCTAAAAGCCTTCTTAAGGTCAGCACACCACTACCACCATCACCATCACTGCTGTTACAATCACCATTACCACCACCACCACCCCCACCATCAACAGCACCATCACCACCATCACCATCACCACCACCACCACCACCACCATCACCACCACCACCACCACCACCACCACCACCACCACCACCACCACCACCACCACCACCACCACCACCACCACCACCACCACCACCACCACCACCACCACCACCACCACCACCACCACCACCACCACCACCACCACCACCACCACCACCACCACCACCACCACCACCACCACCACCACCACCACCACCACCACCACCACCACCACCACCACCACCACCACCACCACCACCACCACCACCACCACCACCACCACCACCACCACCACCACCACCACCACCACCACCACCACCACCACCACCACCACCACCACCACCACCACCACCACCACCACCACCACCACCACCACCACCACCACCACCACCATCAGTATCACCACCACCACCATCACCACCACCACCACTA
>NW_007726529.1:234000-251013 GCF_000696425.1 Galeopterus variegatus | reverse complement strand
ACCATCACCACCACCACCACCACCACCACCACCACCACCACCACCACCACCACCATCACCACCACCACCACCACCACCACCACCATCACCACCATCACCACCACCACCACCATTGCCATCACCACTACCACCACCACCATCATCATCACCACCACCACTACCACTGTCACAACCACCACCACCACCACCACCATCACCACCACCACCGTCACCACCACCAGCACCATCATCAACACTACCACCATAATCACCACCACCAGCACCACCATCACCACCATCATCATCACCACCACCAGCATCATCACCACCACCACTGTCACCACCACCACCACCATCACCACCACCACCACTATCACCATCACCACCATCACCATCACCTCCACCATATTTTACTGACTGCCTATGATGTGCTAGGCATTTTACATACATAATCTCTATAACCTTACCAAGTGGGTAGTATTATCATCAATTCACAGATGAATGAAAGGAACTTTACAGACCAAGTAACTTATGCAAGATTATGCAATAGTGTAGCATAGAAATTTGAACCAATATCAGTATGAGTTCAAGTAAATGTGTGCTTTAAACTGCTAAGCTAAACAGCCTCCTTTAAATAAAATTTTTTTAAAAACACAAGTTTTCTCTTAGAATTTGTATCTGGATGTTAAAAACCTAGAAGACTTTTATTCAAGCTCACTTTCCACTAAATTTTCTTAGCTGGTCCTTTTTAGAAATGTCAACACTGTATGGGTTACTGTGCATGGGCTCTTGTATCCATAATTTACTAGAATAGCTGGTTGAGGAAAAAGCAAATGGAAGATTGGAATAGAATGATATATCATTTTAAAAAGAAATATTCAGGCAATGGCAAGCATAGATCCTGATGGCAAGGCATATTAGATCTTCCCTTTCCTCTTCTATAAAATTTCCTTATGTGGTTCTCCTTGACCACAAATGTAATATCCCAACATATTTAGTACAATTTGTTTTCCTTCACTTCATTTCTTCTACCTGATTGATGTTCTTTACAAGAAAAGTACTTAATTTAATATTCATGTAATAGAAACTGTTAATAACAATATTTGATCAACAGCTTTTCTTAAATGCTTGATAACTAAAATTTAGAACAGGGATTGAAAATCCATTTGTCATGGGTAGCCACCACTATTTTTCACTTTATTATGCCTTCTTGGAGTTTTAAATATAGTTTCTACAAGGTGTTAGAGCAGCTTAATGGCTAGTATCTTATTGCTTGTCTGCTTTATGCATTTATATTATCTGTACACCCTTTCAGGCATTTGAGTTTTTGAATGCTAATTTAAGGACTCTAATATCTCATGATATTCAGCTACTAAATAAGAATGTAAGGTATCTGCCTACTAACATGTAAGCACTAAATAAATATTAATTTAATTAAAATAATTAATACGTGTTCTTCCATATATATATATCTGATTTATATGTAAATTATTCTTCTTTCCCATGCATTAAATCCTATTTCTTTTTAAAATTTTTTTCCTAAAAAAAAAAAATTTTAACCCATTAAATTTTGATCTTAGTACTTCTGAATTTTATCATGTGATCCTGTCCCAGCTACTGGCTTCAGTGAGGCTTCTGAATCCAGTATAATTCTACAGAAAAATATCAATACACAACTTGAGCATAATTCCTGAAAATTTATAAGACATAAAGGGTGATAATTGTTTGATTGAAGAAATTGTGGAGAGGAGAAATATTTGGCACTATTCCTACTGTTTCAGGAGTTCTTATGACAACCCCTATGTTTCATGATGCACTAAAAGAACTCACAGAACTCAGCATATAGTGATACTCATGGCTAAGACTTATTACAGTAACACATTAAGGACACACAGCTGGGTTCTAAGGAGAAAATGTACAGGCAGCATCTGGAGACATCCAAGCACAGGCTTGCAATACTCTCTCCCTGCAAGCCTGGGATGGAGCACACTGAGAGTGCTCCTTTCTCCTGCGATGAAAATGCAGTGCATGTGTAATGCAGATTTCCAAGAAGCCCATTTGAGTCAGTGCCCAAGGGTTTTATTGGGGGCTGGTCACATAGGTACCTTCTGTCTAGCAACTACCAAAATACCGGAATTCTAGAAAGAAAGAAGGTATTCACCATAAACTTATACAGTGTAGGCACAGTGAAACACATCCATTAGGCAACTTTTCATATCAGTGTACAGAATTTTATAGAAGCTGAGTTCCCAGCATACAAGCCTCAAACCAACTGTGGTAGTAAGTTCTAAAAATAGCAACTCCATGCCTCTTTGTTTACTCTTTTCTGAAAACCTACTCCCTAGAATCCATCATGATAAGGTATGAAAATAAATTGTGGAGGGAAACAGTCCTATAGCATGGACTACTACTTCGTGAGGATACTGGCCAATTTTCCAGCTTTGCAAGGAATTCTTTCAAAGAAGACAAAGTTGAAAAGGGCTTGCCGACCAGCCAGGGTCAAATTCTCACTTATAATGTTGTTTTCACCAGAAATTAGGAAAATCCACCAGTAGTAAGAAACTTGACCTCATCCCTCTTTCTGTCTTCTTAAGAACTCCTAATTAGGCAGTGATTCCTCTCAGAGTCACCAACTCCACAAAGTGCATCCTCTCAGAAGAAAGATAGACAGAAACCAGAGTCTTGGATGTTATATTGCTTGTATAAACTGTAGTTGGAGTATCGGAAAGATTAATTGTCAGATAGAGCAAAGAGAGGGCATGAAAGCTAAAGACATCTGTAAGCTAATTTTTTTTTTCGAAAAGGAAAATGTGGTGTATAATGAAAGACTTTCAAGTTCCCATCAGAGAGATCAAGTAAATTCCAAAATGAAGAAATATCTGGGTTAGAAAATTTCCCCCAAGTAGAGGAAGCTAAATTAGATGTGTAGAGGAAATGAAAGTAAAATGGATCTTGATATTCAGGCTCCAAAGCTTCTATGCCGCAGGGAGGGAGAATTGATGGGGTGGTCTTTAGGTAGAATTGTGAAAGATATGGGTATTTCTGTGCTGCTTCTCACACCACCACCCCTCAAAACACATACGTGGATGTCTCCCATTTGCCTCTCCTCTCTAATCAAAGGCCACACTCAGGTCAAGATCTAACAGATCTTTTTATAGTTACTCAACAAATATTTTTTTGAGCCACTACTTTGTGCCTTTGTAATAGGAATTTAGGGAATATCAGTGAATAAAACAAAGATCCTTACCTTCATAAAGCAGGGGGCAAAGAGACAGAAGAAATAAAGAAAATGAACAGGCAAAGGACGTGAAGTACATTAGGAAGTATCAAGCCCTGTGGGACAAAACAGAGCACAGAGAGGTAAGGGTAGCTCTTTTTATGGACGGTGATACTCGTGCAAAGACTCAAGACTCAAACAAAGGAAGTAAGGGAGTTAGGCATGAAGGTATCTGGAGGAAAACAGTTCCAGGGAGAGATGGCAAATAGAACAAAGGCCTATGATTTCTAAGGACTACAGAAGAGATCACAGGGGCTGGAGTAGAGTGAGAAAGCGGAGGAGTAGAAGGACAAGACTCAGCTCATGGAAGGCCTTGGAGTGATGATACAGACTGTGGCTTTTATTCTAAGTGAAATAGGAGCCACAGAAAGAGTTTGACCACAGCAGTGATGTTTTCTGACTTATATTCATAAAGATCACCTTAACAGCTGTGCTGAGAAGAGACAGTGGGTGGGCAAATGCTGAAGCAGGGAAACCAGCTAGACAGATACCGCAGAAATGCAGGCAAGATAAGGAGGTGGCTCTAACCAGGACGGTGGCAGTGGAGGTGGTGAGACGTAGGCAGGTTCTGGATGCATTTTGAAGGTAGAGACAACAGAATTTGAATTCGGGGTCTGAAGAAAAAATGCAGAAAAAGAATGGTTCCAAGGTTTTGGGCCTGAGCCACTGTAAGGATGATGCTTCTGTCAACTGAAATATGAAGGGTGAAGGTGAGCGTGTTTTGGGGGTGGGGAAGATCAGGAGGTCATGGCTGTGTTAAGTTTCAGGTGTCTCTTAAACATCCCAAGGGAAATGTTGAGAAGGCAATTGGGTATAAGAAGTAGAGAGTTTGGGGGCCGGCCCGGTGGCGCACGGGATAGTGCGCCGCTTGGGAAGCGTGGCGGCGCTCCCGCCCGAGGGTTCAGATCCCACATGCAGACCAGTTCCCGCTCACTGGCTGAGCGAGGCGCGGGAGCAGCGCCGAGGTTTGCAATCCCGCTGCCGGTCCCCGGTCTGGTACGGGGGCAACACTGAGGGTTGCGATCCGTTGCCGGACATGGAAAAAAGACAAAAGACAAAAAAAAAAAAAAAAAAAAAGAAGTAGAGAGTTTGGGAGAGAGTTCTGGGTGAAAAATCTAGATTTGAGAGGCATAGGAACATATTCCATTGAGGTCATGAGACTGGTTAAGGTGACCAAGGAAGGGATTACAAATAGAAAAGAGAAGAACCAAGCCCTGGAGCACTCCTACTCTACAAGGCCTGGGAAAAGAGGAAGGAACAACGGGGAATAAAAAGGAATGACCAGTAAAGCAGGTGGCCTGAACCCCAAGTAAAGGAAGCGCCCGAGGAGGAGGCAGGGAGCAACCCCGGCAGACACTGCTGGAGGCCAGCTCAGTGAGGGCTGTGGAGGTCAGAGCAGGTGAAAGTGTCCTGAGCGGTGGGGATGAAATCGCTTTCAAGGAGGATGAAAGGAGAGGAACTGGAAAGAGCAAGTATAAACAACTCTTTTCAGGAGAAAAGAGAAGCAAAGAAATGGGGCAGTAACTGGTAGAGATCAAGTTAATTTTTTTTTTTAACTTGAAAGGGGATCAAGATAATTTTTTTTTTGAGATGCAAATGACCACATGTTTGTATGCCAATGGGAATGATTCAGTAAAGAGGAAAAGCTGATAATGGTGGAGAGAGGGGAGAATCCTGGAACCAAGGATAGAGCTACTGCGATCTGGTGCTTAAGTGAGGGATTGGCTTCGCAAAGGAATGAATGACAGATAAGCTTTGCAGTTCTCCCTAGATCACAAAGTAGAATCTCTCATCGGGATCAAGGAAAGAATTTAGGAGAGACGGTGACCTTTATCACCTGAAACCTGTTCTGCCTGCTTCTAAATCTGTTTCCAGAAGTAACATATGAGAATATCATATAGATCAGGATGTCTTAAGAGTGTAAAAGTTTGAAGGCCAGTGAGAATCAGAACTTATAAATAACTTTGAAAATAAAGTCATTGAGGCCAAAGTTATATTTTAAATTGTATTGTTTCCCCACCTAGTGGTCAGGAATCAGTTGGTTACATTTTCTGCTACTTTGCTCAAACATCTGAAGAGAAACTGAAATGGGTCAAATGAACTAGTTTATCATTATGAATGTGGAAAGCAACATCTTTTACTGTAACACATTTTTTGGTATCATTTTTAAAATCAATTATAATTCAACAGCATAACTAACTCTTCATATGAGAAAAGAACAAATGCTTGGGTACTCTAGCATACAAAACAAATTACATGGTTATTAATAGCAGTGAGACAGGAAAAGTGAGGTAATAAGAAGTAATAAATAATGGGAAGTGACTAAGGTTGGAAAAGGAAAGCTTAAACAGTTCTTCCCCTGAGGTCATTCATAGCTAAAGGGTTTTGGGGTGGTGGTGGGGGGACTGTAAAATTGGAGGAAACGTAAGAATTTATCATTATAAACTTTTTATTAATTAGAAATGCTTAAAATTTTCTGGAACTTGAAACTTGTCATATACAAGTCATCCACTAGCAGAAAGTCCTATCTGACTTTATTTGTAAAGCATGACTTAAACAAGTTATAATTTTAAAATTCTTCATGGGTTAAATATAGGAAGACATGCTCCAGAGAAAAGTCCACAGGATTTCATTCTTTGTAAGGGCAGGTATGGCACAAGATTTTACATGTTGCTTAGATTTCCTCTTTCTTCTTTAAAAAAACAACAAATGCTGATGATTAAAAGCCAGATTCATAAATAGCAAAGTATAAAGGTCAACAGCTGTACATCTTTAAGCATCAAGAAATAGAGCTCTAATAGCTTTCTAAAAACAACAATCATAATATGAAATTAACTCACTTTTCCCATTTAATTCTACATCCTATAGCATAAAAAAAGGACTATGCTGAGAGGTCTTCTTGAATAGACTTATTATCACAACTGACAAGCTTTCTTTTCTTCCTTTTTTTTTTTTTTCCTCAGTTTTCCATGACTTGGGCTGTGACTAATTCCATTATTTTTCCGCTAATTTCTCTGTGGGGCTTTTCTCAATGCCTGGAACACTTCAAGCAATTGGTGGCAGTTTGCTCTGGGTTTATTTATGACATTGGCACCTATTTCTGTTCCTCATCTTTGTCCCTTTTATTCTTCACTATCATTGCTATGGTGATCACTATTTCATATCTACGGGGTATTTTAATGTTGTAAATATTATAAGTTTAGACCTATATAAAATAGCACTAAGGTTTATACACTACAAATAATGAATGCTTTGCATGAATGCACAAGCACAAGTATGCAAATGGACTTTATTTTACAAGTGTTTGTTATTCATCCTAGTGTTTTACATCCAATGGTCTTTTTGATTTAATATCCTTTTTCATAAATGATAATAATTCACTTTAGTAGTAAAAGTTAGTTCAGTCTCTTGGTACTACTGGGACATCATGAACTCATCCAAACAATCAAAGACCTATTATGACAAGAATTATTCTAATAGCTTTATAAAAATGACAATCATGATAATAAATTAACTAACAAAGTAGCAATCCCTTTCCTCAAGGGGTTTATTGCCTGGTAGTGAGAAGAAAGACCAGCAAGCAATTACGCTATAATTATAAAGTTATACAGAATAATCACTGTAATGGATGGATGACACATTGAAGTATCAATAAGTGGGTTTAAGGGAGTTGGGATAACTTCACAGAGGAGGGAATATTTAAGGAGATGCTTTAAAAAGTGTGTCCACAAGCAGGAGATGGTGAGAAGGGAGAATTATTCCAGAGAAGGGAAGCATGGGCTTAAGCACAGCAAAACAGGAAACCAAGAGTGCTCAGAGTGTATCTGAGTTCAGTATTAATATGAGAGAAGAAAATGATGTAAAAGGAAATGAGAAATAAAGCTATAAGAGAACAGAGCTGACCCTGGGAACCTCATATGCCACAGAAAGGCTGTAGATTTTATTCTGTGGACAGTCAGTGTATTTTCATCTAAGGTATTTATCCCTTTTTAATTAATATTCAATTCACTAAAGTTAATAATGCAAAAGCCTAATTTATTTTATGTGCTTAAATTTACATTTTATAACTCATTATTCTATTTATACATCTAGTAATTTTTATTTAAGTAAGAATTATTTTCAGGGGGGATCATTGATTTATGATTGGATAACTCAAGTGGTTCAGACTAAACTTTCAGATTCAGAGTTCTGTTTATAAATTTAGTTAATGAAACTCTCTTAGATGTTTTACGTCGTATGTACAAATTTAGTATATTGAATTTCATTTTTAAGTATGTCAAATACATGAATGGACAAATTCAATGATTCCATTGCAAAACTCTTTCAAGAACTTAAATGACTTTTGTAAATCTATTAAATTGATCTACATCTAGTTCTCTTAAATACTCTAATAGCATTTGCAATTAAATTTTTCTTATACTTTTTAAGAAGTATATTTCTTATGAAATATTTTAAGCATACAAAAGGCAGGGAGAATAGTAAAATGAACCCCCACATCCCCTTCACCAACTTCAACCATTATAAACTCATGGCCAATCTTGTTCCATCTGAAACCCCACCCACTTCTCTCTTCTAATACTATTTTGAAACTAATACCAAACATCATATAATTTCATCCATAAATATTTCAGCAGGTATCTGTAAAAAATAGATCGTGTGTATTAGTATAAAATATCAAGACGATGTTTAAAATTTCAGTTGTTTCTTACATCGTTTTGTGTGTATTTTAAGTTCATTTGAGTAAGAATCCAAAGTCTATACATCTTCATTGGCTTATATGTTTTATAATTCCCTTTTAGGTATAGGTTTACTCTCCACTTCTTTTTTTGTTTATTCCTTGTAATTTATTTGGTGAAGAACTCAAGTTGTTTGTGGGCACTGTAGTTATCCCTAACCTAGATTTGCTGATGGCTTCTCTATAATATAGCTGATGTGTTCCTCTCTCCTCTCTATTTCCTGTAGATTGGCAGCTGGATGTAGAGGTGTCTTGATCAAATTTAGTTTTTTGTGTTTTGGTTTTTTGTTTGTCTTCTTTGTTTGTTTGTTTGTTTTTGTAAGACTCATTCCTAGATGATGGTGTGTTCTTTTACCAGGAGCTCATAATGTACGCTTGACTCTCCTTTTTTAATGTGAACAGTGACTGACACTACCTAGAGTCCTTACTTTTCAACTAAAATGTAAAAAGTCGAAACCACAGATTTTAAATTGATGTGACAAATCTAACTGAATGCTCTCTTATGTAACAAATCTCTTAAATATTGCCAATACTTAAAATATTGAACATACATATATTATACCAATAATTATAAACCTTATTTCACAAAATTTTTTACCACGAGTTTGGCTCACTCCATCATTTCCACACTTAATTCTGAATCTTTCAAGGACTAAAAAGACTCTTTAAGGGAGATGAGTGTCTTGTCATGACCAATTTAATGGGTTGCTTAACTGAACCTTCACACTTACTTTAATAGAAATGGAAGCATGTACAAGTTTAAGTTAAATTTTCAGTTTTCAATTTTTTTTAAGTAAGTTTATTAGATTAACTGCTGATCACTACACATGTTTGCCATCTCAGGTAAAGACTGAGACATATATATTCATGGCAATTGTTCCTGTGCCACAAATGTACCCACTGAGCCCTTGTTATGGTGCTAGTGATAAGAAGGCACTTCCAGCACATGATCTTCAAACGTGGTTAGTTTTGCAACCAGCATGTCTTGGGTTCAAGTAACAATGTTTCCTAATTCATTAAGTAGTTTGAGTATTGAACATGAGAGTGATATAATCATATTTTTGTGTTAGAAAGGTCACTTTTGTAAAAGTTGGAGAAAGGACTGTCAGGGTGGGAAAGAAGAGGAGCAATTCTGGTCACTAGAATACTAGCCAGATGGCTCCTGCAAAAGTCTACACTAGAGATGGTATAATCCTGTTCTCATGTCTAGCAAGAGAAGCTGAAGAGGGAAGGAAATTATAGGAGATATTAAATACGGGGAACTGACAGAACTTGACCACATTGATGTGAGGCTGAAGAAGAGTAAGAAATAAAGTATGACCTGAGTCTTGAGTGGATATATAAATTATGGCACATTCACCAAGAGAAGAAACCTAGTAGGGAGAACAGGCATAGGCTGGGATGAAAAAGGGAAACCTCAATTATGTTGATATGCAACTGGCTATGGGGCATCCCAGTAAAAATGTATATAGATTAGTCTGAAACTCAGAAGAGAAGCCTGGGCTAGGGATGTCAACATGAAAGTTATCAACATTAAGATAATATGTGAAGCTTTGGGGATATATAAGAACATTCAGGGACAACCGTAGAGTGGGGGAAAAACAGAAGAAAGCCAAGACCAGAACACTATCACCTAAAGGGGAAGTCAAAAGAAAATAAACCCACAAAGGAAATTGTGGGACAGTGGCCAGCGAGACAGGAAGTGAGCGAGGAGATATTTCTCATGGAAACAAACAAAGGAGACTCAAAGAGGGCAATACAGCTAATACTGTCACGGGCCATGAAGCAATCAAGTAAGATACAGGCTGAGAGGTGTCCAGTGGACTTGGCAATTAAGATTTCTAAGAGTAGTTCCAGTGAAGGAGTGACAATAGATTGTAGTCAATGAAGAAAGGAGTGGGAGGAGAGGAAGAAGAGCCCGCGAGTATAGACAGCATCTTCTAGGCTGGGAAAAGAATGCGGTAACACATAGAATTCAGAAAGGCAGAGAAGTTTTTGTTTTTGATGGATGAGAGTAGCTTGGGCTGAGGGAGAAAACTAAGAATGAGATATTTAGAGGTGGGGAGTGGAGGAAGAAGAGGCATATAATTAATATGACACCTGGAAGAGAGGGGCTCATTGAAGGAGTAAAATCACTGAGAATTCAGATGGGATTCAGGACACGGGTGGAGAGAAGAACTTTTGTGGGGAGAAGGTAAGGATGGGTATAACTGCACATAAGTTTGTGGGTTAAGGAAATGCATTTTCTGAAAAGAGTTCACACTCAATAGCTGCTGTTTTATCAGTGAAGTAAGAAACAGGGTCATCTAATTATAGGGGAGAGGGAAGAAATCGCAGGTTTGAGGAAAGCAGTGAAGGTTTTGAATAGGTATTGAGAAGGATGATGTAAAAGAAGGTTGACTAGAAAAAAAGAGTAATGAGATTATAGAATAGTGCCAAGGTACAGCTGAGACTGGATCATGGAATAGTGCCAAAGTACAACTGAGACTGGATCATGGAATAGTGCCAAGGTACAGCTGAGATTGGAGTAAAATTGGAGTCAGTAAAATTGGCAGTTTTCTCCAGCTATGATAATCAGCCTGGGGATAAGACTAGAAAATGTACATAAATCATTAGGGATTTATGGGGCCCAGGTATTGATAATGCTGTTAAGAGCAGGTGGAGTAAAGCAGTTAGAACGAAGCATCTTGGAGTCTAAGCCACAAAGTGATGGAAGTAAAGCCAAGAGGAAACCATCTGAAGAAGAAAGAGTCAGGGATTGGAACTAATTCTCTTTGGTATATATGCCATAGAGCCAATCAAATGCCTTCAGAATCCCAGAATTGAATGATTTATTTACTGCAGATGTAACTGAAAGCATATTACTCTCCAGAAGCAATGAATTATTTGTACATGTCTGCTATAAGTGGACACTGCTGTACTCAAGCTTCCCAATTCTCCATTTCTGCCACAGTAGTAGCATAAATATATGGCTAAAGCCTATTCTAGTGATGTATGAAGTGTTCAAGCAGCAAATATTAAAGAGAAAAGAATAATTCAGAAAACGATCCTTTTTATTTTTTATTATAAGATAAGCATCTACTTGTTTCATTTTTTCTTTTCTCCTTTCTTGTTTTCAGAAGCCCTGCCAATGAGGAAAACCAAGATGGTTTCATGCGTACAGATGGTAAGAGGCAAAAGACATTTTATTTATTTGTTATCTTAGGTACAGAAGTTTGAGTTAAGCATTTTCATAGGGTCACTTATGGGTCCTTGTCATCATTGGTTCATACAGCACCGCTCTCATTTTACTTGTTTATTCCCTTTATCCTCACAACCCAGCCCCCGTTTTCTTCTCCCTTACTGTAGACAAATACTCTAATGTATTTTTAATGTGTATGTGTGTGTTTGAACACATTCTTTGCATAGTGTGGTGTGCATGCATATATATAATTTACATAAACAGCATGTTATAGGTCATTGGGTTTTTTTGCACATTACATTCGGGCCCATGCGTGTCACCATGTGTACATCTAATCTGTTGCTGTTTGCACTGCACTCCATCGTTTGCATCCGCATGTTACTTGCCTCCAACTCACTGGTACCACAAATCCTCCTGCAATGCACTTTCTCATGCCATGTGGGATAAGTCCAAGACTTTCTTTAAGGTATATATCCAGCAGGGGAGTGGTTGGTCATAAGCTATAGAATCCTTATTTTCACTGAGTAGGACTAGAGTGCCCTCCAGAAGAGAAGCATCTGTCTACACTCTCATCAACAGGTCATGGAGGTTCTATGACCCTACCTTTCACCAGCACATGGCATTATTCAGCTTTCCAATTTTTTTCCAGTCTCACATGTATAAAATGATATCTCTTGATTTTCATATCTCCGCCTAATCTCAAGTTTGAGCGCTTCACTTGCTTATTAGTCTTTGTGGTTTCCTCCTCTCTAAGTCGCCACTTTCTATCCTTTGACCATTTTTTTTCTTGGGGTTGGTATCCTTTCCTGGTTGACTTGCAGGAATCCCTTTATATTCCAGACATTAGTCCCATGTCAGTTTCAAACATTTGCAGGTATCTTCTCTCTTTCTGTCCATTGTCTATTAGCCCATATTGTTTGTTCTTCATTGATCATAAATAAATTTTGATATAATCAAATTCATTGATTTTTGCTTTGTAATTTATGCTTTTTCAATTTTATTTGAGAAGTCTTTGCTCTAGGAAATAAAAGTGTTCTCTTATTTTTTTCTATGAACTTGATCGCTTGTATTTAGGCCTTTGATCTCTTTGCAGTCCCCCTTAGGAGTTACTAGAAATTTAGAGTTGTTGCCTTTTAAATGGAGCCAGTTTTCTCATTTTCGTACTCTAGACAATTCATCTTCTTCTCATCAATTTATAGTGCTACCTTTACACTACATCACCTCTGTGTGTGTGTGTGTGTGTGTGTGTGTGTCCTACATGAGTGTGCTTATGTAAGTTTGTGTGTCACTGAGCTCTGCTCTATTCCATTAGTCTATTTGTTCTTATACCAACTGTTTTTATTGTTAATATTAGTATTATTATATTATTGCTCTTAATATTAGATTATGTCTTGATATCTGGTAATTAATTTATATTACACTGAACTCTTGAGCAGTAAAATATTTTTTTAATCTAGTTAGCTTGATTTGTTTGATACATAAAAGCAAATCCTTGGGAACAAATTAGTCGAAAAGGTGAGCTAATGACTTTTTTGATAATTCTCTGTTTGACACAAGCCCATAGAACCAGATGTACATGCCTTTTATAAAGGGAATAATTGATGTCTTCATTATTTTTTTGCTTTTGCATTATTTTGCAATGAAATAATTTTATAATTACGTTATTATAAGTATCAGAAAAGCTATAGTAAAAATCTAAGTCACATTCTATTTTTTACTTCTATGTTTTTGATAAAGCATGATTTCTGTTAGATGGCTTTTGCATTATTTTGCAATGAAATAATTTTATAATTACGTTATTATAAGTATCGGAAAAGCTATAGTAAGAATCTAAGTCACATTCTATTTTTTACTTCTATGTTTTTGATAAAGCATGATTTCTGTTAGATTATAAACTGTTTTGAGTGTTATATTAAATCCAATAATCCTATATTAAAGTGCTTCTTAATTTCTTAATTGCAGTATATTTAATTTTATTCTTTTTCATTAATCCTTTAGGTACTGGAAATCTAGATGAGGTCAGATTTTCTTCTTTTTTTTCCCCATAGTATATTGCTATAACTATATGATAGATCTTCAAAAAGTTCATAGAAAGATTTGTATTATCTTTAATCTGTTTTCCATGAACTTTTTGAAGTACCCTTGTATTTAACAATTATTGTGATTCACTTCCTATTGATATAAACCAAACAAATGAAAATTCTTATGAGTAATGATGATATTTTTCCACTTATAATCTTATTTCATCTAAAATGCTTGAGACACTAAACACCAATCATTACACTGACTTATAGTCATGTAGTGCTTAAGTTTATGTCTGGCAACGCACCTGAATTATAAAGCAGGATGGAAAATGAAATCTTTTGTGCTTGCTTTCCCAGTCTATGTCTAAAGAGGAAAAAATATTTTAAACAGCCAAACTTACATAAGTTACATAACTTACATATACTTAAACTATATAATCTTACAAATACTTGTTAGTTACTAAGTATTTGATGAATATAGTATGTGTATGTTACCTTTCTAAGTAATCAAAATTAATCATTATCAATGTTTCTCTTGGCAGGAACAAGAGAGTGAAGGAGAAACTTATGAAGATATGTATGAACTACATCTTTACCATGAGATTTTCCTTCTAAGATTAATATTATGGTTTGCATGAGAGAGAGTAGAACTATGACACCACAAACGGGGAAAGCTTTATTTGTTCAGACAAATGGCATATAATGATGATCTTTATTTTAATACAAAGGACTAAAACTTTTTAATTCTCTAAGGATTTCACAGAGGACTCTGTAAGAAAGGCTGTGTGAGAAGCCAGAGACCTGCAGTCTACCAGATAAACCATAGGCAGGGAATGAGTCAGGAATCCGTATTTCCTGCTGTCAGTGTGTCCTTGGGCAAATGAATTAATTTACATGTTATGCTTTCTTCATCTGAGCAGTGCTTCACCCACAGGGGTGCTATGAGAAATAATTTAACATGGCACCCAGATGCCAAAGTTTCAGCCTGCTGAAGTGGAAAGATACTAAAAAAATAGCTCAAAAATGGGTTTCTAGGTAGCCCAGGCTAAGAAATTTCTTGGAAAGTGGGTGAAAAGTATAAATCAATATGTTATTTTGTTGTATGTTGAGCTCAGATATCTTAATTTTCTCTATCCAGTTCTTGTTCAACCAATGCTGACTAAAGTTTCTGATCCAAAGTTTGGATGTGTACCTGAGAACGCATGCACATGTGTGCACATGAAAGAGAGAGAGGGAGACAGAAAGAGATAGAAATTGATTCTATTCATGCCCACATGCAGCAAGAAAAGGACCTTCATACACAGCATTTTCCACTTGCTAGCACAAGTTGTAAGGAGCCATGGGAAGGTGTCCTCAGCTGTGTGCCTCCTACTGGTTTTAAAAACAATCTAACACATTCAGGATTCTGACAACCCTTGGCTTTTCGGCTTCATCTATACTTCAGATCTCATCTTCCATAGTGGGTAGAAGCCTCTTTAGATAGTGAGCCCTCACACTGTCACATTGACACCTGCAGATGCAGAAACAACCAAACAATTTTTATTCACAGAGAATCATCCAAAGAACGAGAAAAGAAAAGGGAAAAGGAAGAAAAGAAGAGATTGGAGCTGGAGAAAAAAGAACAGAAAGAGAAAGAAAAGAAAGAGCTAGAAATAAAGAAGAAATTTAAAGTAAGAACTTAGTTGCTCATGGGTGAAAGAGTAACATCTTTATATAACTTTCATACAAAAAGAACACCATTCTTGAAAACTTATACAGTCGCATAACTACTTAATCATTGTTTTCTGAAGAATAACTACTTCAGAACAGTGCGTTTTTGTCTAATACGATCCCTTATCTTTGCACTAAAAAATGTAATATGATAAAATCCAAGTAAAATAGGGTGGCTTATAATTAATAGGCACCTAGGAAATTTTATGTTGATTGAGTGAATGAATCCTTGGTTATTTAAACACATCTTATCTCTCCTATTTATGCATTGCATATTAGCCTACTTATACTATGAGCTCAGGACCACACACATAGATCTCCCTGTAGTGTGTATTACACTGGTGAAGGGACACAGTGTCTCCTGAAGGAACCAGACCTGTCTCAGAATAAGATTTCTATGAGCTACTCTAATTGCTGATGTCTGGCCTGACTTACATTTTTGCCTTCATTTTAAGCCTACATACACGCCAACTTCTGATACCTGCTATTTCTCAACCCTCTTTGTCTACGTGGTTATCTGACCTCTGTCTTCTTTGATCTCTGGTAATTATGTGACTTCTGCTATCAATGACATGGCCCAGTTGATATGGGTCTGGTATGTTAGATATATTTAGAGTGATTATCTCAATTACAAAACTATTCTTGACTTTAAAAGAGATTCATATCATGGTTTCTTAAAAAACTTTCTCCTCTGGAGCATTTAATATATAGTTTGAATTATAAAATTTTGATTTGTATGTAACTTCCCTGTACATTTATTGTATTAAAGCAAAGGTTCAACAGTATAGTGCAGGGAAAACATACAGCTTAGAGTCAGTGGACAGATGTGGATTCAAATTCCAGCTCCACATACAAGTTATGTGATCTTGGGCTTATTACTTAACTTCTCTGAGCTTCAGATTCTTATTCTTTAAAGTGAAAATAAATGATACTTCTCCAGAAAATTTTTTATGGAATTAAATAAATAATACGTGGGAGGCATTATATCTGTCATAGATTCTCATTAAATTTTGAAAAAGTTTACTATATATAAGTAAAATTATGATTACAGTATGAATATTAAAACATTTTATTTACACAGAATTCATGGCTACCAATGTTTATATTTTTTCAAGTGAAAAATTAATTTCTTAAATGAAAATCTATATAATACACTTTCATGAACAGATTTGTTTATAGATTTGAAGGAATGATGTAATTTTCTCTTTTGGAGAAATTAGTTGTACACTCATTTGTTCAAATAATATCTTTTTAGGAAGAAACAAATAGGGTATAGAAATCATACCAGTAAACTCAACAGTTTGTCTAGACTAGGATTCACAAACTATATTCCTTCTGCAAGATGTTAATAGATATTGGATAAAAAAGTTAAATAAATGTATGGACTTAGCCCCATCAATATCATGACATACCATAATTTATCTTAAGCTATTTTCTTTACTTCTTAGTGACACATAAATTTTTTTAATTTATTAAGAAAATAATTTATTTTTTAGTTATTATTTTCTGTATTTCTTAGTGACACATAATTAAGGATATATGTCTTACAATTCATGGCACCATAAATTTAATAAAATAGAGTTTCTTCAAAAGTCACAATGCATATTTGCACAATTACATATCAAAAAATCCAGGAAATTCTGTTCAAATACACTAATTTAGGATTAGAAAATTAGTAGTTTAAGGTTAATGATCTAAACTGGATTATTCCCCTGCTGTCAAGAAATGCCCATGTTATTCATAATATTAATTTTCAAAATTTCTCATAACATTTGTTTGCTGGTTTATTTATTTATTTTTTTTATTTTTATTATTTTTTTTTAATTTTTTTTTGTCAATATACAATGTAGTTGGTTATTATGGCCCATCACTGAAACCTCCCTCCCTCCTCCCTCTCCCCCCTCCCACCCAAGAACGTCCTTTCCATTTGCTTGTTGTAACAACTTCAAAAGATTGTAGTTGTTATATCTTCTTCTCCCCCCCCCCCCCCCGGATTTCTTTTTTGTGTGTGTATGTGAGTGAATTAATTAATTTATTTTTAGCTCCCACCAATAAGTGAGAACATGTGGTATTTCTTTTTCTCTGCCTGACTCGTTTCACTTAATAT
>NW_007726529.1:203727-233415 GCF_000696425.1 Galeopterus variegatus | reverse complement strand
ATTTCCTTTAATAAGTTTTATTGTTTCAGTGTGTATATTTAAATCCTTAATCCATTTTGAGTTGATTTTAGTATGTGGTGAGAGGTATGGGTCTAGTTTCATTCTCCTGCATATGGATATCCAGTTTTCCCAACACCATTTGCTGAAGAGGCAGTCCTGACCCCAGTGAATAGGCTTGGTGCCTTTGTCAAAGATCAGATGGCAGTAGGTGTGTGGGTTGATTTCTGGATTCTCTATTCTGTTCCATTGATCAGTGTGTCTGTTTTTATACCAGTACCATGCTGTTTTGGTTATTATAGCTTTGATACATCATACCAAAACTTGTGGGATACTGTTTGCTGTTTTTTGATTTACAAAGTTATTTCTGAAATGTTATCTTGTTTATAGCAGATAATGTCTACTCCAAGCTTATAGACAGACAGGTGTACCGTAAGTTATTAAAAAAAGAAAGTAAATGCTTTTCCCACAAGTGCAACCTACCCACACCACCTCCCCTTCCCTTTGCTGTTCCTTCAGAGAGCCACCAGAATAACTATACAGTGCAAAGGGGGGAAAAAAACTCCATCTACGAAACAGACCACCAGCTTATCCAATAAAAACACATAGCACTCAGCATGGCTAGTTGTGTATAGGTAATATTCAGTTATAGGGCTGCCTTTGCAGGCCGATGACAAAGTTCCTGATATCAACAGATCCCTGCCACTCTCTTCTGGACCCCAAGCATATGTTGGTTCACCTGTTCTTTGTTGTTCCTTCTTGGCCTCTGTGATTTTTCCCTAACCTCTCCTATACGAACATTCACCAGGAATGAAATTCACCCTCAATTTCTAGTTCAAAGCTGTAAATGGATATAGGCAGTTTGGTAAGTGGTGGACTTATCTTTCAAAATCACATTCCTTAAAGATTTTCTGAATAGTAAGGAAACCTGTTATGATTATTTTTTTACACATTGCAGCTAACAGGTCCTATACAAGTCATCCATCAAGCAAGAGCTTGCTGTGATGTCAAAGGAGGAAGGAATGAACTAAGCTTCAAGCAAGGAGAGCAAATTGAAATAATCCGCATCACAGACAATCCTGAAGGAAAATGGTTGGGCAGAACAGCAAGGGGATCATGTGAGTACAAATTTCCCTGCCACTTCAAAGTGATTTCTTTTCTGAGCCAACATTAAATATGCAAATTCTTCCAGAACTATGCATGAGCATCAAGTTAGGAATATGTTACAGGGTGGACAAAGATAGGAAAAAAATTAAATGGCAGGTATAGTTCCATCTTCACCTCATCTGTGTTATCTTTTTTTTGGGGGGGTGACTGGCCAGTACAGGGGATATGAACCCTTGATCTTGGTGTTACAAGACAGCACTCTTACCAACCATGCTAACTATCCAGCCCCTGTGTTATCTTTTTAATGAGGAGCAGTATAAAATTTTATATTATTCCAGGGAATAACAAAGGACATTAGGTTCTTTACTGATGTTAAAAGGAAAAAATGAATACTTGAATCACATTGGAATCTTTAAAATGACTCTAGGCTTACACTAAATGTAGTTTAGTGTAACAGATAAGCCTTCCACAGGGCAGAGTAAAACATGTGTCTACATGGGAGGTCTATAAATCAGAATTGCAAAAAAATAAATAAAGGAAAATTTTAAAGAGAAAATGTGCAATTGATATTTTATGCACAAATTTTAAACATTTAAAATACAGTTGCCTGAACATAAATCTTTCCCATATTGGTAGATGGCTATATCAAAACAACTGCTGTAGAGATTGACTATAATTCTTTGAAACGGAAAAAAACCTCTCAAGGTGTTCTTTCATCAAGACCTACTGAAGATGACCAAGAGGTATATGATGATGTTGCAGAGCAGGATGATGTTAGCAGGTATGTGCAAATACATTTTATAAAACAGATCACACTGTCTCCTTGTCAGCAGTTATCTATTTTAGGATGCTAGAATTTTACCTTCCATATCTCCTACTGCTCTCTACCACTAAACTAAATTACCACTTACAATAACCCCAATTTAGGTGAAAGATCATTTGAAACTCCACGGTCTTTTATGTTACTGTTTGGTTATATGTGTCAAGTATTACTTGAAAGGTAATAGGCCACTTGTCAGATCTTGTCAAATGTGCTGTTATTCCAAAACACTGTTTTATAATATTTGTTATGATTTGATCTTAGAGATATCCCCAAAGTAAATAGCACTTACTAAAATATGAAGCATAAAATATAAAATTTAGTCCCCCTTTTTCTTTTGCTCTGCAATTTAAGTATGAAGATATTCATTGTTATTACTTGAAAATATAACAGAAAAGAAGAATGATTTTTACCATAATTTCAGTTTGCTCTTAAAAGTAAAAACGTAAAAACTCAATTCCCTATGATCCCTGGGTATCAATTAAGGGTCCAACTTTCCATGACACCTTTATTCCATGAGACTAAGGTGACCTTCCCTCCAAGAATTACGGGAACACCTTCCTAGGACAGAACAGGACAATCTTTCTGCAAAGAGAGGAGATTGGACATCTCCCTTGTACCTCCTCTTCCCTTTTTCCTTTCTCAGTCTTCCAGCTTCCTTTCTCTCTCCATCCCTTTCCTTCTCCACCTTGTCCTACCTCTGATCTCTCTTTGTCCTTTTCCATTTCCCTTCTCCTTTCATTTCTCTTTTCCTCCAGTACCTCCCTTTCCTGTGAAAGCCATAATTGCCTCAAGCTGAAAGAAAAGAAATCTCCAGCCCTATTAAGAATCCTCATTTTTCTATGCCCACCTCATGAAATTAAGAAAACTCCATTGTGATCCCTCAAAAAACATAATCTGTGCTAGATCTTCACTGGCATTCCTCATAATTCAAATTCCAAAGAAAAAAGTGTTTATCAATCATTTAAAAAAACACCAAATTAGTAATATACGTATAAAGCATATGGAGAATTAAATTTCCCTCTTATGATCTTTTACTTCATGTTATCAATTAAATTTGTTATGTTCTTTCTGGAAGTCTTTCTAAAGTGAGTTATACCCTGCTATGCCTTCTTACCATGTTATGACCATAAATTATGCAACATATATCAAAACAAGCAATGCATGCACTAGAATTTGCAGATCATAAATTGGCTTCAGTAATAATTAACACATTGACCTAGTCTAAGAGTCAGTAATGCCAGTGTTAGGGTCAGGTGAAGTTCCAAATTGTCATGTTCTGCAATTTATAGAATTTTCTGGACATGAGCATGTCAAATGTATTACTAATGTCTATACTTCATGTTTATCTTCTATTTATTTTTTTAAAAGCATATTTATTTTATTTTGTGGCTAAAGAACCCCAGTTACATTATTAAATACATATTTACACTGATGTGCACACTCAGGAAAAAGATAACAAATCCACAAAAAACGAATGATATTCTTCAAATGTAGCAGTGTTTAACCATATTAGGTGAATATTTCCTAACCAGCATTATTACCTTTTTCCATTTTATCAAATCCAATCAAACCACAAATATAAAAATATGTTCTAGTTAATGAACATGTAGCAGAAAAAGAATCTTATATTTAGTAAAAGGATGAGGTTGGAGGAGGTGTATGGTTTTCATGCTCAATATCTTAACCAAGTATAACACCACAATATTTACTAGCACGCATCTTCCTCTTATGCATACTTAATAAGAAAATTAAAGAAGAAACCATTTCTACACATGCTTTCTTTTTGAATCTACAGCTGCTGCTGGCAGAGATCTCATAACAGAACATGCTTTGTCCTTAATAGAAAAAAGAAAGATGCCAAGTGTAGTGGGCAGCTTTCCCTGAAAGAATAAGAGAAGACACCACCCTCTGCATCTCTCTCCTCCACAGGCCTCCTGGTTTCTTAAATTCTACCTGTTCTTTCCCGATTTCCCAGGTTAAGGAGGGATGACTGTGGGCGTCAGACTCTGGGAACCAATGTGAGTCTTAAAAGCAGTGGCCACCAAATGTCCTCTCTTCCTTCTCAACTAGTGTAGTTTCTGTAATGGAGATGAAACATTGAAGGAAAGACATTGCAAATGCAAATACCATTCTTCCATCACACAGCAAACCGTCCTCCTTCCAAGTCTCCCTCTTCCTTGTCTTTTCTTCTCATGCCCTCCTCTCTTTACCTTTCCTTCACCTGTCAAATGTTTGACATTCTAAACAGGCCATTTTAGGAAGGTGAAGAATTTCTCTAAAAATGAAACAAATGGGTGGCATATTTGCTCCTAAGTATGATAAACCTATTCTTTAGGAATTGGGTATGAGAATCTCCAAGATGAAGCATATTTGCCAGAGTGGCAGCCACCCAGAAGGCAGCTCTTCACGTAATTCTAGTTGCTTGCTTCCTGCTCAGAGGGGGTGTCAGAGAAAATAAATGTGAGCATGCTATATAAGCAGGTGGAGAGCATACATCAACTTCAAAAATCAATTTCTTGTTTGTAGCATGTTTTTCTACAAAGTTCCATTAGCAACAGTATGTTTTTCTTTCTAAATTAACCAAAGATCACATCAGATCAATTTCTTTTACTGAATTCTAATGTTAGGGAATCAGATATGAGTATGTAAGTTGTGTGAATGATTGTAACATCAAATCGATGTCTGTTGCTGGCAGATTATCCATGGGGCAAAAATGGGGTAAAAATAGGGTATAGGGAGAGCAGCTAGTGTAGTAGAGGGCATGGTCAAGTCACTTCATTTCTCAGAGTCTCAGTTTCTTTTCTGCAAAATGAAGGAATTGAATAGATGACTTCTGGATTTTTCCAGTTCTCATAGTCTACATTTTCTTTGCTATCACATAACTCACAGTTTAGTGGGAGAAACAGTCAAGAAAATAGACAATTATCACAAAAATGCTAATAGAGGAAAAATATAGATGTTATGGAAATAAACAAGAAACCAGGCAATCTAGATTTAGAGAGAAGGGGTCACACCATATAAAGGCACCATGAATGAGATTCAATTTTAAGAAGTTCTCCCTTTAAAAATATTTGAGGGGCCGGCCCGGTGGCGCACTGGATAGTGTGCCGCTTGGGAAGTGCGGCGGTGCTCCCGTCGAGGGTTCGGATCCCACATACAGACCGGTTCCCACTCACTGGCTGAGCGAGGTGCGGGAGCAACGCCAAGGGTTGCAATCCCGTTGCCGGTCCCCGGTCCGGTACGGGGGCAACACTGAGGGTTGCGATCCATTGCCGGACACGGAAAAAGACAAAAGACAAAAAAATAAATAAATAAATAAATAAATAAAAATATTTGATGCTATTAGACCAAGAATAAAATGCTGTGGTTATAAGATATTGAAAGAGAATTGAATTTAACAATGATAATTGCTGTAATGACTTTTGGAATAATATCTTGGGGGGTTTTTAATGGTCTATCTATGGAATGACATAATAATGTATAATCTGAAAGTTGCCTCATGGGAAAATATTAAAAGCAAAGAGGATCATTGTTTTGAGTATCATAGGTAATACTGTAAGTAATTCGCTTGATTCTTTTGACTTGTTTTGTTGTCTTATTATTAATCCTGTATTATAATAAGAAACATATTTTCTTTCTCTTCACATAGAACATCCTGATAACTGTTAACTGGAATGTTCTTTCTCTTTTGTTATTGCTCAATACATGTACTTCTCTTTCTGATAGCTAAATAATTTATACATTAATTTAATATTTCTGGGGTTTTCTTCTAGCCACAGTCAGAGTGGAAGTGGAGGTAAGACACATGCTTTTATCAGTAGTCTCTCTACAAGTCCTCAACATTTTTCTGTGCATTAGTGACAAAATGCTTTAGTTTGCACATAATGAGGGGGATCTTAATGTGATGGAAAGAACATTGTCCTGGGAGCCAACCACCTGGAATCGAGTCTTGGCCACCTAGTGACTCTGAGCAAGTCACTTCTTCCTTCCAAGTTTGTTATGGATCGTAGGATGACCTCACTTGCAGTGTGTCCAGGGAAGTCTTGATTTATGTAAACTGTTGAGCACAATGAATAATAGCATCCCTCTTCACTTTCAGAAGTATCTGTGTGTTTGGATGATAACTTGCACGGTCATTTTATCTATGGCTCCTAAAGACTCCCAGCAACAAAATAAAGAATTTGAACCTAGCAGTGCTAAAATTTTTGTAGTAAAATAAAATTTTTTGTACGTAATCCTGCACAGAGAAGGTATTCAATAAACATTTGTTAAATAAATACTGTGAAATAGCAAGGTTTCCGAAGAGCAGAACATAACAAGGGAAACAAGAGAGGGTTTAATTTTTAAATATATGTATTAGAAATGTCAGCTTTCATTTCTTTCTCTGTTTCAATTACAGCCAATGTTTACAGTCACATTTCACTCCATTTGCTTTTCTTCACATGTATATTGATCAATGCCTTTTTCTGAAAGTCTCTTCACCGTTATCGACATTTTTCTTATCACCTCCTCATTTCTTCCCTTTTTCCATAACAAATATTTAACTCTATCTCCTATTCAATTTTACTTTTTCTCTTATTTGTTCTCCAGCATTCCTTTCATGTCAAGCTCATAGTAGCTCTTATCATCCCTTATTTATTTATTATAATTTCAGCCTGAAGAATTCCTTATAAAATGGTCAACAAGGCAATTAATTAATCTACTATCTATGTGAGAGCATGAAAATAAAGGGTTTTTAAATTTAAATGGTAAATATGACAGAAGGATGCTTACTATAGTTAAATAAGGAATGTTTATTATCAAAATCTGAGTGACTTTTACATGACCAAATTATAAAATTAACAAAAGATTTCCCCCTAATCCAAATGAAGGGATGTTCCCACCACCACCAAACGATGACATTTACGATGGAATCGAAGAAGATGCTGATGATGGGTAAGAATAATTGGTAAATTGCCTTTTTGAAAATTATTATATATATCAAAATTTAGTTTTGATTTTCAGTTAGGATTAAAAGCAGAAAATAGTGTTCTTTATTACATTGCCAAAGTGATTGGAATGTTTAATTAACAACAATAATAAATCAGGAAGTATAATTGCATCACACTTCAAATGAAGTGGTAGATTGTTTGGAAGAACCTCAGCAACTATGGCATATGAAGGGAAATGAAAAAGGGATAAATTACAGGTGTTATAGATGTTTTTCAAACCTTTTCCAGTCATTTATTTATCAATCAATAGTTTACTTTTACAACAATCTCTGGAGAGTTTATCAGTTGCATGGCTATCCCTTCTACAATAACATAATTGTAGGCAACTCAAATAAATTGAGACATATACTATCTGTGACAGAACCAGTATTGAATGCTTAATTCTTTAGCTTAATGCTAGTTATCTTTATATTTATAACAATAATAATTAATAAAAATCTTTTAGGTCAATAATAAAATAAAAATTTCTTTCCATTTTGAAATGGCATATTTAAATATTTAAGGTCTGTTAATTACTTAATTTTAATCATAAATAAAGCTAAATTGATATTTAAAACTTAATCCCAACTGACTTATCTTGGTATCTTAAGAACCAAGAGAAATCTCACTAAATAGAAAAAAAAAATGATCAACTTAGTAGGAATAGTATTCGAACACCATGATCTATAAGCTTAATAGCACCAACTTGTTCAGTATATTGAACAGTATATTGCCTGAATGATCAATGCAATATAATTATTAAAAGTCTGCATGTGCACACAATGTCTTCACATTCCACTGATTATTACGTTCTGATCAATGCCTGCCTGCTCCAAAGCTCCACACTACAGGTTGAAGAGAAGAGTAACACATGGTCCTGGGGGATTTTGAAGATGTTAAAGGGAAAAGATGACAAAAAGAAAAGTATACGAGAGAAACCTAAAGTCTCTGAGTCAGACAATAATGAAGGTTCATCGTAAGAGTCAACCAAGCAAATCCAGCACACAATAACTACACTAATATTAATTTAATTGAATGCTACTAATATTCTATAACCGATAACCAAGTCCTGATAGGCTTAAACCATCTTAATGTTATTTTCCATTAATCATCTTAGCCTCATTTATGGTGTCATTCTTAAACTCATACACTACATAAGAAATGCCGAAATATTCAAAAATCATCATGTAGTTCAAAGATATATTTTACTTTCCCCACAAACATGCACAAAAATACACACATGTGCACGCACACCCTCACCCATGTGTACACACACACTCTTACATAAATACACACATTCCATTTAGTGGGACTTTTTTTTTTTAACTGTAGCATCACATTCAAAGCTCACATTTCCAATGCTACATTTTACTATATCGTATTTTATATTGACTACTCTTCAAAGTATACATTCTCCTTTAAAAATTAATTTGCTAAAAATAAAGAACGCAATTTGGAATTTCTTTTTTCTAAATATAATATGTTAAGTCTTTGTAACTCTATTCCACAATAGTCATATATTAATTATATTTGGATTAAATTTCTCCTATACTAAAATTATTCTAAATATCTTAAGTTTGCCTAAATAAAGCTTTCCATCCCCAAAATAACTCTTTAGTATAAATTTCATACATATGAATTTGAAGACTCTTAATAATATTCCCTCGTACAGAAAAGTCTTTCTGTTTTATATGTACATGATATATTCACATTTAACTGAAGTTTTTATAAGATGTTAATTCCACATAGCATTCCTAATTTTAAATCCCTTTGTAAAACATCAAAACAGCAGTCAATAAACAGTACACTTGAAATTTTAAGAAAACATAACAAGAAATTTTCTCTAAGCAGCATTACTCCAATATGATCCTTACTTAGAAATAAGAGACTTTTTTTTTCCTGCTTCAATGACATAACACTCTATTCCAATTAGAGATCATTTGAATTAATGATCCCTTACATTTTACTTTAACTAGTCATTCCTGCCTTGCGCACCATTCTTTCAGTGGTGGGTGTGTATGTGTGTATTTAGAAACCATAATTCCGAAAGTAATGAAAGCAAAGGTCTTTTTCTGTTGCAACTAAATTCCACCTAATCTTGATTTCAAATCACTTCTACTAATAAGCTCTCACTCTCCAGTTTAAGTGGATATTCCTCTCTTATTCACCATTCTCCTGTTTGGATATATGTATAGATATATAGATATATATGTATGTATACATATTGGGGAAATACAGTCATATTCCTAGGACCTCTGTTGATTTTGACTCTGCATTTCTACTGTTTAATTCAAATAAACAGTTTTGGGCCAGAGTTATGTATGCCACAATGTCTCCAAAATTTTGAGTCCATTTAATTTACTGTGGAGTAATAATACGCTCAAACTTCATAGAACAAATCTGAAAACGTTGGTCCAATGGCTGTGGGCAAAAATAAATCAATGGTGTGTCTTGACTAGACTCTTTTGGCCAACACTGGGGTTCTAAATAAGTCTTGCAAAATTCCAAATTGATGGATAGAAACGGGGACTTAGTGGAGAAATGGAGGATAAGAAGGGAATGATAGTGAACAGACTGATTAACCTTTATAAGCCTCCAGGTTTTTGCCTTTTCATACCTCTCCTGTATAAAGAAATCAATTTCTATGTTCATATTAGTCTGATTATAATTGTGTCCTCATTTTCCTTACAGTTTCCCTTCTCCTCCTAAACAGCTAGGTAAGTAATAAAAGCTAATTATATATTCCACATCTTTATTTCTTGCAGATGGGGTAGTGGGAAAGTTTTGGATGTAGTTACAGCATCTGCATGAAAGTCCTGACTCTGAAAATAGTATATTGTATAACCTCGGGCAAGTACCTTCACCTTGGGTGGCCATAGCTGCTCAACAATAAAATAACAGGACAAGGAAAATAAAAAAGATTCATGATATTTAAACTGGTGTTCCAGGAGTTGCTATGGACTTAGGGATAAGCAACAAGGAATGGACACCAACATCCCCCGTGTCCTCCAACCCTAATTCAGTCCAAGCTTGATACGTTGTACTTGTGCATAAAGACAGCTAAAAACATGCCAGATGATATGCCACCAAGGCTCTTCTAAATATTATTTCTTTGATTTTTAAAATGTGTAATTTATATTATATTGGGGAAATTTTAAATGTAATACAGTCTCTTGTTTGTACCATTTCAATCAGCTTAATTTTTAAATCCCTTCTGAGACAGATCTTTAAAAGATTTTTTTAAATTTATTTTGAAAAAATAAAATATCTCACAAGAATATTCAAGGGCTTTCAAAAAGTTTCTTTTAATTTATAAACAGGTTTAAACAGCAAGTCAACACAGAGATAATCTATTCTTTCAGACTCTATAGACATAGATATATAGAGAGGAATTTTTAAAGGAAATCAATTCCTTGCCACTACCAGAGAACATTTAAACTTTCTATAATAATCATTCCTTAAAATGTTTGCAATTTGTTCAACTCATGTCTTCAGTTTAATCTGTGAAGCAACTTAATAAGTGCAGAGAGGAAGCATACCTGCTGACACTACTAACAAAAAGCCTAGAAGGACGAGAAGTATCTACAGATTGAAAAAGCCACTGAATCAGTCAAAGTCATGGCAACTTTTCTGTCAGTACTGTTCCTCAACACCTGCTGGTATCAGAAATATCTTATTAATAAATATAATCTTTCTGTTTGAAAGAGGTGCCACTCCTACCATCATTGTAAGGTAAAAATTAATGAGGAATAGATCAGAAAGTAAAAGAGGAAGACAGACAGACAGGATGGACAGACATAGACACAGACATAGACATATAATTAGAATAATATATATTATCACAGCACCCCACATCCCAAAGAATCTTGATTTCAATCTCCAATTTTTACTGTCAATGGTCAGTAGTGTTGATTCGTTTGTAAGCAACTTATCTTCCAGATAATCGCAGTCATTGTTCCATGGGTTCTTTTGTTTGTTTGTTTTTGTTTGTTTGTTTGTTTTTCCCATATAATGGTAGATAATCATGGTCAGTGGATTTTTGAGGAAAATTTAACACACTCATCCAGGGAGACAAGAACCTCTTGTTTTCAGGAACAGACAATGCTTCCAGAAGAAAAGTACCCAGATACCAGGAAAATTTCTTTTATCATCCTTGAAGCAATCTTTATATTAAAAACCTCATTAAGTGCTTGTATTATAATTTAAGCTAACAGAGTTTCAAACTTTGGTACTCTCTCTTTTGTTAGGTGAGGGAGATGAAGTTTACGACGATGTAGATGCCTCTGATTTCCCTGCTCCATCAGCAGAGATGAGGTAATTAACATGCTTTTATAACAATGAAGTAACAAAAAATGAGATGGCTCAAGAAAATTTGACTGAAATATAAAGCCAGTGGGGTGTATGTCTACTCTGTGCAATTATGTTCCCTCTGTCTTACTCTCTAAAGCTGTGTTTCTTTCTGATCCCAACTCTAATGTCTCTGCTGGCTTTGTGAGTGGACACGCCTAATTCTCCTCGCTTTCCTCTCCCCCATCCCCCTGATTGTGCTCCTCCCTTCTGATTAACCTCTGCTCTATGACTCACTGATGTCTGCATTCGTGTACTCATTCATTCGTTGGCAAAACATATTTGAGATTCTGATCTCAAACTATCCCACTGATTCATCTCCTCCCTTTATTTTTACTCTTTTCCCAAAACTTTCGTCTTAAATATACTTCTTAGCTTACATCTCAGCCCTCACAGTTCTTGTTCTAGCCACCTCTGTCCTCCACAAGATTGTTTCCTTCATGGAAAAAAAGAAAAAGGATTTGTTTTTTAAAGGGACTTTTAGGTATGTTTCTTTTTCACAAAACATCTGATTCTCAAAGGTTCCATTCAAATTTAAAACAAAACAAACAAAAAAAAAACGAGTGATGTTTTTTCAGATTACCTAAAGTTCCAATTTAATTTTAGGCTAAAATTGTATGAAAATCTGTTAAGATCAGTGCATATAAAAGGAGTATCTTTCAAAATAGAAAATAACATGGTAGGATGCTTTCTCATTCTCCAATAGATATGTGAGATGGTCTGATGCATACTGTATATGTAAAAGGACTCCTCTCTAGCTTTATCAAGAAAAAAGGAAGGTGAATAAAAAGATCTTGGACTTGATTAATTAAAGAATGAAAGTAACATAAATGGGATACAGTGAGAGGTGTCTTCTGAGTTGTACTTGTAAAACTGCATGAGCGAACTCTACGTATGAATTTATATTTTTACCAGCATTATTAAACTAATTTTATTGAATTAAAGACAGTATCAAGATCAAAGAATACAAAGGGAAAATATGCTGTCACTCATATATGAAGATCAAGTTCTACAGGCAAAACAAATAAGAAAGATGAAAGACGAGTCATTCTCCTTTTTCAGTTCTCCATGAAAGGAAAATCTAATCTTCAGTATCACGTTCAAGTTTTAATATTCCTCACCATTGGGAAGTCGTTTCCATCTCTGACAGTCTGTAATACATTTTTCTGTTTTCTATTACTGTAAAACTGCCACCCCATGCCATAAAATAGCTCTCTAGGAACCAAGAGTCACACACTGGACCTTTCCTTCAAACAAAATAAACTTTAAACTTTTACTGATATGGACTATTTTCTTACCCATTGCTTATTACCAGAGTTTAAAACAAGTTTGTGTTCTCTAACATAGTACTCTATTTTAAAATAAATTTCAGTAAATTATTTTTAAAGATTGCTTATAGGGCATTCATTTCTAACTTTTAGGTATATTCTGATAGCCCCAGAGAGTTAATCTGGGCCAATAATTCCACAAATGCCCAGACTACCATAGTCAGGAGATACCGAGACAGATACAGAACCTAAGCCAGGATATTGTGCTAATCCTTCTCACAGTGAACAAACTAAATGCTAATATTCGAAATTAAAAATCAAAGATCAAACATTTTAAGTAAATCAGTTACAAACAAAACTTTATCTAAGATAAACTAAATAAAAATTAATATGTATTTAAAATTTTTTATTATCCACAGATTTTTAAAATTCTCTTCTGCAGAGATTTATCACCCTTCCCCAACATCCATATTTAATCCTAAAGAATGGTTCTCAACCTTGTTTACAAATTAATATCACCTGGGGATATTTTAAAATATGTATGTCAGACTAAATTAGAATTTACAATACTTTAAATTAATGTAAATTAAATTATAATTTCTAGGAATTGAGCAAGTGCAGTGTCATGTTTTAAAAGCTTCCAAAGCGATCCTATCTGTGGGTAGGCTTGAAAATCATTGTCTTAGGCTTATTCATCTCTATTATGATAGCTGGCTTTAGTCCAGTTGATATGTATGAGATATAGTGGATTTCTATACCCAGATCCTAGGAATTTTGTGGTTTTTTTGGTTTGTTTGGTTTTTTTAAAATATTAAGTCCATTAACAGATCAGAACAGGATATGTTTTTCTCTCTCTCACGTGCACACACACACACAAACGAACAACTGATAAAGTAATTAAGATAAATATTGAATATTAGCCATTTTCTTTAAGAAGATCCTGCTTATAATATCTAAAGTCTTAATTTTACCTAAATTTTTTTTATAAACCAACATTTTCTGCCTCCCATTCTGGCTCCATTTTAAGTAGGTGTAAAAAAAATGAACATATAGATAAACTTTGTAAATCATAAAAATCATTTTTTTAGAAAAGTGTTCTTTTTTAAAAAAGCCTTTTCTATGACAATGGCCAAGCCACTTAATTATCTAGGAAGGGTTGAGAATGGGAGGTGGGGGGAGGGCAGTTGAAGAATAGGTTGAATCATAGGAAACTGCTGACATACAACCATTTTTAAACTGTAACTCAGTGATTTCATATGCTTTATATGGTCTAACTCTCATAATCTGCATTCTCTTGAATCTCTTCTGTGTTGTAAAATGTCATAATTTATTACAACAGACAGTACTGAATTTCTAAGAAAAAAATTAATTGGAAACAACATTTAACAAAAATTCAGTGTTGTGAATTAAGTCTCTATTATACACCATTCATTTATATTTTTGAAACAAAATGTTGTTTTATGGTTTTTGTCATCCTAGTCAAGGAATCAATATTGGAAAGGCCAAGATGGAAGAAAAAGACCCTAAGAAGATAAAAAAGCAGGAAAAAGAAGAAAAAGACTTCAGGAAAAAATTTAAAGTATGTCATATATAAAGTTTAAAGCACTAATGAAAAAATTCAATGATTTTTAAGTATCAAAATGCACAGGTTAAAAGTGTAATTATTAATATTATAGTTATCCATCATAACTCCTTTATTTTCTACAAAATTGTTTTAAATTTAAATGTGTTCCTATAACAGATTAAGCAAGTTATAATACGTACACAATATATATACTGTGATAATCTAAATTTAGCTACACTTTGAACCTTGATAAGAAGGTACTAAAAGTAATTGTTGTATTAGGTTGGTGAGGTTATGACTGACTCCTCCCCCACGTAAAATTTTCTTTAATGTTCTTACACGATCTTTTGAAAATACTGGATTATTTTTTTTTACCAAAGAACTTCTTTATAAATCTGTCAATAAATGAGTTACTCTAATAAATTACATCAACCAATAATTTAAATATTTTTCTTTATTTTTCCAGTATGATGGTGAAATAAGAGTCCTGTATTCAACCAAAGTTATAGCCTCCTTAACTTCTAAAAAGTGGGGCACCAGAGATCTACAGGTAAAACCTGATGAATCTCTTGAAGTTATACAAAGCACAGATGATACCAAAGTTCTCTGCAGAAATGAAGAAGGAAAATGTAAGTCACTGCTTAGCACTGCATATGAATGGTACTCCAGAATTTAATGGCCAGACACATTTTAGTGACCACACTGTTTTTAGTAATTCTTTTTGCTCCACACTGAGTTGTGGAAATGAGATTTTGCTGTGCTGAAATCAATATATTTTATTTTAATCTTTCATTTACCAGCTGCTATGTAGACAGTGTGGTGTCAAAGGTAATAAAAAATCGGTGCTTCTTAAAATGTGATCCTACAGACATCAGCATTAGGAAACCCTGTGTTATTAAAATTGCAGTTGTCTGGGTCCACCTTTGGTTCACTGAATGATGAGCTCTAGGAATCAGACGGAATCTGTGACCATAGCTTCTTCCCTAGTTTGTTCATAGGTACACTGAAGTGAGAACCACTGTGCTAAATTAGTGAGTGACTCTTCCTCTGGCCTGGTTTTGAAACTATGTAGAATTTCAAATTATGTAGAATTATGTAGGATTCTAGGTATTTCACACCTAGAATTTCCAGTTTTCCTACCCAGCAAATTCACTTCTTTCTATTTTCTGTTTAGACGCACTTAATGCAACATACTTTCCCAAATAAACACAAGAGTCCCTGACCTCTTTGACTTTATCAGTTATTAGAGCTGACAGATGGAAATGTTTTCATTAAATTTCAAAAGGAAGTATGAATTCATTTAATTTGAATTTCATTAAATTTCAAAATTTACTGAAAGTCCAGGGGAAAGTTATGCAAAATTGTGTTGTCTTATATTTGAAATTGGATAACCAGCATGGTTGCACGATATCAGCTTGGTTAATCTACATGGAAAACTGAACTCTGAGTTCAAGTTTAATGGGAGAAGGGTAACTCAGGGACAGGAACTGAAATGGAGTTTCAAGAATAAAACACAGTGACTCAAGGGTGAGAAAATGGATCTAGGGGCCGGCCCGTGGCTCACTTGGGAGAGTGCGGTGCTGATAACACCAAGGCCACGGGTTCGGACCTTATATAGGGATGGCCGGTTTGCTCACTAGCTGAGCGTGGTGTTGAAAACACCAAGCCAAGGGTTGAGATCCCCTTACCGGTCATCTTTTAAAAAAAAAGAAAAGAAAATGGATCTAAAGTTATCATGGAGAAGGTATGGTTGGCTTTTCAAAGGAAGATAGAGAATGTGGGTACAAAAGGAAAAGGGCAGGGATAGTGTAATATTAAGATTTGAAGCTCACTGGAGATAATGTGTAGAAAGAGTCCTAGGAGACAAAGAAAATCCCCATTCAAACTAGCATCTGTGGTGATCTATCCTAAGGAATAGCCTTAAATGCAGAAAAAAACTATATGCATTAGCAGGTCATCAAAAAATACTAGAAAGCTGAAAATTTGTAAGTGTTTAAATATTGTAATGAATATACCTAACTGAATATTTTTAATAATGATTATGATAATAATGTGATGAACTTCTCATGACATAATACTAGGAGAAATAAGAAGATTACTTAATGTGGTGTAGGATTTATAGCCATGTTAAAAAATCATGCAAATAAAAGAAACTAAACTAAAAGAAATTATACCAAAATGTTGATTGTAGCTGGTTAGGATGACAAATCTAAATGATATGTTTTCTTTCCTCAACTTTCCAAATTATTTCACATTTTTCACAATGGAGAATTGTCCTACTACTTGTCATTTGGACCTGTCTTCAGTGCACATGCTTCAGACACATCTTGCCCTCAGAAGAAGATTTTGCCATAGCATCCTAAGACTCCTGTCCTTAGCAACAAATCCCACCTAAATCAATGATCCTCCAACTTTAAAGTACATACACACCAAGGGGGATCTTGTTGATAATGCAGATTCTAACTCTATTGGTCTGAAGTTTGGTATGAAATTCTGCATTTTACCAAGATCCCAGGTCACTGATGCTGCTGGTCCATGGGACATACACTGAGTAACAAGGATGTAGATTACCTCATCAACAAATGTGTATGGAAATAGATGAGCAGGAGTAGACAAAGCACCAGTAACAGTAATTCAGAGAAAGACTCCTATCTTCCTAGGAACCAGTGGATCTTAAAATGAGGAAAAGCAGTAGCCATTTAGGAATAATTTTACAACCTATTATCATTTCATATTTGATCAGCAATAACTGTAAGTACTATCATAAAAACTGGAGGGCTCCCATCTTAGAATTAATCTTTTAAAAATGAGAGGGGGAAACATTTTATAAGCTTCTGGTAGATTACAATCAAGAACTTCACATAACTTTGATCTTTTTTTATTTTCTGGTGCAGTATCAATGTACTTTATGATTTCCAAGCTCACTGAAAAGTACTTCAATTCTTAGGTGGTTTTGAGGTCTGTCTTAAGCAGGATGGAAACCAGATGAGTATATCGGTAGCACTTATATACCTGTTGTTTTTTATGCAAAGACTTACTTTGGGCTGCACTTTGTTTTATTTTGGTGAGTCTGGAAAACACCAGCAGGCTAGTGGAGAAGTGAGAGGGAAAGGAAGGCAGCCAATAACATTTTTATGAAAAAAGTTACCACTTGGATAATTAGAGCTTAATCCTGCTATGGAACTCTGAGTGTCAGTATTACCTTAAATTCTTAAATTTTCTTAATTTCCAATCTATTCTTCACATACCTCTATAGGATTTGGAATGATTGTTGTATAGATTTAACCCTTCTTTACCTAGGTAACTGCAGTAGCCTTTCAAATGATTTTTCTATCTTATTCTTTTATTCTCATCACACTGTTACTCAAATATTGTTTTTAAACACAAAGTCTTCAGGCTAGCACGTAAAACTCTTTATGATCTAGCCTCATCCTCACCCGCTGCTGCTTCCCATCTACAAATGACACTCCAGAAATATAGACTACTGACTTATCATTCCCTGAGTAAATTATGCTGTTTTATCGTACTCCACTATTTTTTCCGGCTTGGATTGCCCATAATTGTCTATTAAAAACAACTCAGTTGCCAACTAGAATTAGAAGCACCCACTCCCTACTCCCAGCCATCCTATCACAATTAATCTCTCCCCACTTCGCCATGATACTACTTTTGCTGCTATAATTGTTTGTTTTACCCATCTCTCACTCGTATTAGACTCTGAACTGAAGAGTAGCTTCAATGGAATGTTCTCAACATTGTATTGCCAACACATTATATACACTGCCTTGCACCTCGTGTGGGGCTTGCTAGATTGAAAGTAACCATTTGGAAATTGCAATTGGATAACCAGATGAAAGTCTGACATATGGACACCCACAGGAAGAAGTCTGTTAAATAGTTTAACTGGTTAGAGGACAGAAGTTCTCTGACTTAGTCTTAGTAATGTGAGTAGCTTGTTGTGTATCATTGAGGAGCCTCTAAGTCTTCCAGTTCCTTATTTCTTCATCCTCTGATGAGTAGCAAAGGCATTTTCAATTCAGCACCATGATCACTCTAACATTTTCCTTACCTTCCATTCTCCTTTAATCAATCGAAGAGAAGAAAGCGTAGCTTACTTCAACCTAACGTTGGTAGTGATAGAAGTCAGATGCTAAAGCATGAACGATCCTTTACTATGTGGAGTGGAACATAAGCCAGTTTTACAGACATGATTACATCTGATCAAGTATCAAGCACTGAATTATAGAAGCACATACAGTGTAACCATTGAGATCTTAAATATATACTCATATTTCTGGCACCTTCCCAAATGTTTAGAATTTCTTACTAATATTTGTGCATATTTCATAATCTCATAAGCTGTGAGTTTTCCCACATCTTTTTACTGGAGAAAAATTTCATACAAAAACTGTGGAATGAGACAGGAATTGGGTTATTTGTGGCCCAAATGTTCTACATTTCCTTTAGGAATCAAAGAAAGAGGGAATTAAAGATGCTTTAGATCCTCTCAGATACAATTGACCATTTCTTTACTTAACTAATTTGTTTTTCCAAAACAACACATGATCACTGAAGAAAAATTTTTTAAATTTAGAAATTTAAAAAGTCACTCTGATATGAAGCCCCAGAAATAACTAAAGAGACAAAGAGTGGGAGGAAGAACATTTTTATAAAACTAGGATAATAATTTATACTCAGTTTATATACCGCATTTTGTTTTTTCTTTCTATTATGAGCATTTTTCCCTTGAAGTTGGACATTGTCCCACTGCCTGGGTAAATCTATGCAATATGATTTTATTGTTTTTAAACTGCATGAGGCCAAATTGAGTAAATTTAACCTTATTTTTGGACTTGCTCACAACAAATGATATAATAAGGAAATATTATTTTTATTAAGTAAAAAATGTGAAAATATTAGAACAAAGATCATTTCCATTTTTCCAAAGATTATTTTTTATTTCTTTGGTAATTTTATATTCACAATGCCCTTCTAAAAGGTGAGTCATTAGTCCTGAGACACATGTGTACTGTAGCAAGCAAACATTTTTGGAAGAAATTAACTGGCACATATGGGGGGTGGGTGTTACTTTCCTAACCAGCTCTATCCCACCACGTATTTCAAAACATTTGTTTCCAAGCCACACTCTTCTGATCTGTGAATGTGAGGTTTCCAAATAATAATTCCATATATGTGAGAATCCCTGGGGTGCTAGCACCCACATATTATAAGCTAGCTACACATGGCAGCCATTCTACATGGTACAGAACCATGGTGAGTTGTGTTTTTTTGTTGTTTTTTTCATTCGTTTGTATTTTTTTATGAACATTCCTTATAGTGAATGTGCTTGTAACACGTGAGCAAAGAGAACATTTTCCAATTACACAAAAAAATTATTTCGAGGAAGCGAACATTTTCCAATTACAAAAACAAAATTATTTCGAGGAAGCGTAATGGAGAGATTATATAAAAATTCATGGTAAGTCATTTGTTTTGACACTGTCATGAATCATGCTTTTAATAGAAAGAAGTTTTATCAGAGATTCTTAAAGATACTAGACAGCAAAACCTATGCTGTATTAAAAGTCATTAACACTGTAAAAATGCTATATAATAGTGATTTTATAGCTAATGAGCCCCAAATTATCACATCATTTCAGGGAACAAAAATACAGCGGCATAGTACCATCCCACACTCCATCTCCTTGATACATTTTTCTTAAGTAATATTTACAGTCATTGATTCTTATGTATCTCACACAAATACACACACAACAACATCAACAACAATGGAGCATTCAAAAAAAGAGAAAGCTATTCCTTAGAATAAGCAGGGAAGATACAGGAAGAAATCTAACAGAGGGTTGAGAATCTAAGAGAATAGAATTTTTTATAATTAATTTGTGAATTGAGGTAATTAAGCTGTATATCGTAAATTACTAACTCTGGTCATGTTAAGGACTTTTAGTGCTCTTTACATATAGTATTTTATCCCAGCCTGCAAAATTTTAGCACAATTGAGTTTTTAAAAATAGATTATCTAAAAATATAGGAAAATAAAAAATCTCTAATTTCTAAAAATGATGATTAAATTCTCTTTGTTTTGAACTTTATTTCTTATAATATTCTACAGGCTTAAAAATATATATTTGATGCTAGAATAATTTCAGTCTCTAGCAGTAGTTTATAATTTCTTATACATTTCTCTAATTTTCTATCTTCTAATTTTAGTTCAGAGACTTTACGAAGCCCTAACAACTCACAATGAGTTTAACTTCGGTGTTAAGGCCTTCAGTTCATATGTGTCATTTTTAAAAAATTATTAACGTAAACATAAATATATCATGGGGACATTAAATATTGTATTGTTTAATTTCTAATTCATTTTAAGAGATCCAAAATAAAAGCAGAACCACTCACTTAAACTGATGAAAATGTTCTCTATTACTGTTTTCAGAGAACTGTTTAAATTTTATTTTAGCTCCAAATATAGGTATAAAGACTGATTTCAGTTATTAGAACCCTGACACAAAATCCATATTTTTTTCTGACAGCTTGTTATTTCTAACAACACAGATTTTCTCTTTTGAGAGACATTCATAGAATTGAATTTTTTAGATATGAGCTCATCCCCTCTTGAAAATTATGTTAAATTATAATGTATATCTTAATTTCTTTATTTATTTTTATTTTTTACTTTTTGGTGGCTAGATGTGTATATCTTAATTTAAAAAGAAAGGCTGTTACCATGAAATGAGCTGTGCTATCAAAGGTTACCCAGGGATCATAGATATTAATTGTAGATGTTTTTACATTAATCATCTTCGCTAATTTTGTTTTAGTTGAAATAAAAAGAAAGGCATAACATAATCTAACTTTCCATACTCTGAGTAAAATATTACTTTATTTTGTTTTTATCATTTTGACACATGCTTTATTACTTTCGTACTACAAGAATTCAAAGAAATTTTGTTTCAAATATGATGCTTATAAACAGTTTTCATTAAAAAGTAGTGAACTTCTTGATAAAATATTTTGGTGAAGTTTTTTTACCCTGTAATACTTCAAGGGAAAATTCATTTTTTTACCTTTTAATCTATAATGTCCGTTGTATGATCCTAACTTTAAAAAAAAATCTTTTCATGTTGAATCAATGGCAATATGACATCAATACATTTAACTAAATTTATAACTTGTATTAATTTTGGCTTATGGGTGTCCTCTATAATTTTTTAACACATTAACCCTGATTTAAAACCCAAACTAGATCTAAAGTAGACCAAGACCAATAGCTTGACTTAATGAGAGAAATTATTTAGAGACTGTATTGAAGAGGCAATAAATGGTACTAATCTCAGGCATGCAACAAATATTTAGGCACAAGATTAACAATTCCAAAGGTTAGTAATATTAATTAGAGGTCAGCAGACATTTCCTCTAGAAAGTAGTCCATATTTTCTCTTAGGAAAATTGTACAATGAGGGGCAAATACAAGGTGCTTAAGCTAAAAAAAAAAAAAAAAATTGGCTTTTTTGTGTAAAATATGGTTTATTTTCTGCTTAATGAGGGCATCACTAGAATCCCTGGTCTGTGTTCTTCTACTAATACTTTTGTCCCATGAATGAGGACATGTAAGTGTTGACACTGTCAAATGGCAAAAACAGCAGAGAAAGTTCTCCCATGCTGAGAATAAGAGAGCTATTTTGAGACCTTTTAGAAGTTATGTTCCTCCTAAGTAGCCATTAGCTGCTGGCCTCTCAAAGGGAAGTTGAACACAGTTCTGACTCTGCTCAATACAATAAATTTGAAAAGGTAAGTCTTAGATCTGTGGTATTTAAAATACTTACCTATACTACCAGAAACTGGGGGGAAGGCATAATGGGAAGTTAATGCTTACTGGGTATAGAGTTTATGTTTAGGATAACAAAATAGTTTTGGAAATAGATAGAAGTGATGATTACACCACATAGCAAATGTAATGAATTGTATGTTTAAAAATGGTTAAAACAGCAAATATTATGTTGTATATCTTTTACCACAATAAAAAAAATCGTAGTATGCAAGGTTGCTTTAATATCCCAATAAAACCACTTCAAAACCCTTCCAAAGGGATGTGGTTTGAGCTTGATGCACACAGAGCTGGAGACGCCACAGATCCATGACCCAGAGCAGCTTAGAAGTGGTGAGTAAAAGCTGTTTAAGTCTGCAATAAAAAAATGGCCTCCAGTAAAACTGTATTGCAACAAATGCGAAAGAAACAGAATGGAAAGGGTAAGAAAGTCAAAGAGGCAGAGCCTGAAGAATTTGTGCTAGAATAAGTACTGGGCTGACGTGTGGTGAACAGGAAAGTGGAATATTTCCTGCAGTGGAAGGGATTTACAGATACTGACAATACCTGGAAATTTGAAGAAAATTTAGATAGTCCAGAGCTAATTGAAGTATTTCTTAAGTTTGACTTTACTCAAAAAGCTAGTAAAGAAAAAGATGATAGAAAAAGAAAACCTTTGTGTGACAGTGAATTTGATGATAGCAAATCAAAGAAGAAAAGAGATGCTGCTAACAAACCAGGGGGCTTTGCAGAGGTCTTGATCCTGAAAGAAGTGATGCGACAGACTGCAGTGGGGAATCGATGTTTCTCACAAAATGGAAAGATTCAGATGAGGCAGACTTGGTGCTGGCAAAAGAGGCAAATAGAAGTGTCCTCAAATTGTAGTTGCTTTTTATGTAGAGAGACTAGCTCGGCATTCTTGTACAGAAGACGAAGCTCAATAATTGTTTGCATTGCTTTTATATATGTATATTTTTATGTATATATATAAAACCTGGGTCTTGGTTTTTTTATTTACTAGTGTGAAGAAATAACTACACTCTAATGAAAATCAAGTTTGATTTGTTCATTTTGAAAGTAGTATTGAGGGATATTTTGGATTCTTTTGCATTGATAACCCTGGTTACTTTATTGTTTTTTTAATTGAAACACAATTGACTGTACATAACTATGAAGTACAGTGTTGAATATCAATACCTCTGTGCAATATGTGACTCTAAAATCAGGATCATTGGTATATTCAGCATTACACAATGTAGTAATTTTTTGTGGCTCTTTACCAATTTTTGCTAATCCTTCCCTCTCCCTTCAACTTTTCCACCTCTGGTGGCCTCAGTTCTGTCCTCTCCTTTTGAAAGTTCAATGAATTATTGCTAATGTTGTATATTTCTTTCTTTCTTTTTTTATTTATTTGTTTATTTTTTAACTCCCCCTTATGAGTGAGAACATGCGGTATTTCTCTTTCTGTGCCTGGCTTATTTCACTTAACATAATTTTGTCTAAGTTCATCCATGTTGCTGCAAATGGCAGAATTTCATTCTTTTTTATGGTACAGTAGTATTCTACTGTGTATGTATACCACATTACCCTTATCCAGTTCTCCATCAATGGACATTTAGACTGGTTCCAACTCTTGGCTACTGTACATAGAGCTACGATAAACATGGGAGTACAGGTATCCCTTTGACATGATGATTTCCATTCCTTTGGGTACATACCCAGCTCTGCTTAGTTTGAACAAATAAATAAAAACTTTCTGTAGTTTCTTTTTTTGTCAGAAAAGAACATCTGATACCGTGGTATGTTATTTTCTCTACATTAGAGAATGCCTTTTCTAAATGTTGGGAGAAATTTCCATAGAGATTACTCAATCAGAATTTGTTTAACTCAAATGCCTAAGGACCATTCTGGGGTTTTGCTTTGTTTTTGTGTGTACGTATACATAAAATACATACGTAAATGGATTTCTTTTTTTGTGTATTTGTTTTTAAACATTCACCAAAACAAAAACCATGAGTAAGCCCATGTTTCTGAGATGCCATCCTTCTGAACAACCTAAGAAATACTTCAAGTTAAATTGAAATTTTTCCTGAAACCATAACTTTTCAAATTAAAAAGATGAATCTATAATTGATTGGGCAATTTAAATTGAATAATTTCAAAGCAGAGCCATATCAGAATCCATATCTATAGCTACAGTCATGTAAATGCAATGGTTTATTTGAAAAATTCTTGAAAGAAAAATTTTATCACTACCAACAACCTCCCTACCCAGATGAGGAAACTAGACAAATTCTGATGTGTTTTAATTAGCTAAGAAAGACTTAGTTAAATGAACATTTAATGATTCTTCTGGTGAGCCCTTCCTTTACAAAAATTTGAAATCCCTGCCTTGTATTGACTAAAAAGATCATGATTTATGGAATGTCTAAGACTTGACTCATTGAAACTTAATCAGATGGTTAGAGATGTTGGCAGTTAAGGACTTGCTGGCATAAATTGGTAAACAAACTTTTGTAATCTAAACTATCGATCTGCATGTTTTTTCTTTATCCCAACTCATTCTTTACATGTAGGCTCAATCAGTATTTAGGTTACTGGTTCAGCGGAAGCCAGAAAAACAATAACTTTGTAGTAATCAAAATATTATACAACTGTATATTGCTTACTTTATTGTAAGTACTGGTAACAGTGGTCAAGAAATAGTCTTATTTTACTTTTTAAAATCCCTTCAAAAAATAAATAAAATAAAATACTTACCTATAAACTACTTTTATAACCTATGCTTACTATATTCTTCCTAAAACTGGGTCATGTGAATAACAACCTGAAAAAAATAGATTAAAGTTTGAAAGAACAGTGTGCTATGACCTACAGTTGTTTAGAGAAAAAAGTGAATATTTTTTTCTTTTATCTAAAGGGGAAAAGAGGAAAGATTGTTAATAGAGGGAAAAAGAGACATGTCAGAGAGAGAAAAGTAAGAAAGAAAAGAAGAAAGACATGAGAGAAAAGTGGACCCAAGAATAATGGGTCACATTCACAGATAAAGACAATTATTCAATATATTATAGTATAATAATTATTCACTTGGATTTCAATTTTTAAAAGAAATATTAAAGATTTTTCAAAACTGTACTACTAATAAAATCTATTTCTTTTTTCCTTCCTAGATGGTTACGTCCTTCGGAATTATCTGGTGGACAAGTAAGCCCATTATCTTCTACTATAATTGTAAAAAGAATTTTGTGCTTTCCTTTAAGATTCCAAATATCATTTAAATAATGTAACCTACTGAACTATCATAAATAAATTTAAAAACAATATGCTATACTAATGTCAGTATGACAGTATCCATATAAAGTTAAGGTTTTCATATAGTGCCACTCTTTTACATAGGCAAGAAGCCTTCTCATTCATGATTATACAGGTCATAATTTTATTTATTCATTGGGCCTCCACTCAGCAAACACTGAAGACAGGCAGGTCAAAACCACTAACCCTTTCATTAATACTTTGCATTTCACTTGCTAACTAATATAGTTGGTTGAATTAAATTAATTAGGGGCAAATTAGTGTCTGCACAACAGGTGCTAATATCACCTGTTAACTGCTATAGTTTAGACCTTCATTGAGGGCTTTTCTTCGCCCACACCAGGCATAGTAGAGTATTATTTTGCCTTTTTTGGAAGTATGCCAGAAAAAAGATAGTAGTCAATGATTCTTCTATTCTTATGAATAAGACACTGTCACAGCCTGTCACAGTCTGGTACTAGAGTGCCATTGGAGTCCCCCAAAACATTCTAAGATTCTCTTCCAAGTAACCCAATGCAAGAAATGAACATTATCAGTTTAAGTCAGATACCAATACAAAGATTTAGCAATTCAGCATAATGAAAAATGAAGGAGGATTCATAAACTGTGTATCTATAAACAACCTGACACCGAAAAGAAAGAGGCAAATCATGTCAGCACACTAGCAGAGAGTAAACAGAGAAAGAACCATAATTCCTTTGTTTTCCTCAGCGTGTTAATCGTGGGGGTAGGCATGGGACTTTTCAGTAAGTTTTGCTCTGTGAAAGGTACGCATTTTAAGGAAAGAATGTGTGGCAAATAATAGGAAATCTTCATCAGTTATTATCTGAGGCTGATTAAGAGAGAATTCATCCTTTAAAAAGTATACTCTCCAAATTATTATTGCTTCAACCACCTATGGAAGGGAATATTTCAATGTTCTTTGAGTGAACATCAGGATAATCTGTCCTCTTTCCATTTGTATCAGATTTCCATTAGCCAAACCCTCCTTCCATTTCAGAGAAAGGATCCAAACAGAAGACATAGGGAACTCACAGCATCTGCCATAGTTGGCAGCAATTTGAAAGGCCTGCTGCTGCTTCCATGATAAAACACAGAGATAATACAGGAACCAAGAGCCGGTCTGGGCTCAGTGACAAAGCCACTTTACATTTCTGAGCTTTAGAATTGTGTCCTACATTTCAAGGCTATGTTAATATTTATAATACTTCCGATTTTATATCTTATATATCACTCTCCCTCCCATTAGACTATAAACTGCTTAAAGTCAAAGCTTGTGTCTTATTCATATTTATGTCTCCTGGTATACAGGAGGGACTCAGTATGTTTGCTGAATAGAATATTTCACAAAGATCCAGGGCTGGGAAAAACCTAAAATAGTAAAAGTAGCTGAAACTACTATTATGCATGCTGCCTATAATCATAATTAATATTTTTTAGAATTGTATAACATAAGAATCACCATAATAACTTTATCTTGGCTACTTGTTCTGTAACTAATATTCATATATTTTTACTAAGTTATAATTAGAAACATAAAAATGATGCAGGCATTTCCTATGCCAAATATTATTGTATTTCACTCAACATTTGAAATTCAAGTGAAAGTATGAATCTGGTATTAATGGATATAAAAATTCATTACAGCTTTGAATTTACGCCCAGACGGAGTATTGCACCGTAACTGTGGTTCTTTTTGTTCAGTTCAACAAACACTTCTTGCAAAGATGAGTAAGGCATAGTCTGCTCTTGAGGCATGCTTTAATTATTCTGTGTGTTGAATGAAAAATTAGATTAAGCCAATGAAAGAAGAGATATACTAAGTTTCTTCATACTAAAGAGATATATTAATTTTCTTCATATTCTCTTTAGTATGAAGAGAATATTAAGTTTCTTCCCACTTATAAATGCATAGTATGTAACTTTGCACCCTTAAAAGCCTTAATTGTATTATATAAAATCATATTAGTACCCTTTTTTCTTTATATTGCTTAAATGTTAAGAAGATATTTTCTTTAAAATAAAAATTATTTTCTATATTTACAGTGATGGAGAGATCTATGATGATATTGCTGATGGTAAGTCTCATAAAGCACCCACCACAGAGAACAGTAACAGTGAATTTATTGTTTTTACAAATACCAAAAATAGCTTATTGGATTAATTAGAGCCTTCTAATCTGATCACAATTTGAATCACTTGAAAACATTAGGAAAGGTAAATGAACTGGTATAATGAGGGGGAAATCGTTTTCACACAGGACTGGAAATCAAGAAGAAACCTCTTATTTATATTCTTTGAAAACAGAAGTATATTTGGTGAATTTTTTATTGTACTGTGAATCTTAATAAGAATTCCTTTTAGGCAAATAAATATGTGTACTTGGCCAATAAATAGATACTTAGTTCATAGCCAAAAATACTGGTATTCCCTAAGCATCATATATTTCTAAATTGTGATCTAAAAAATTAATCTCAATTGAAATGAAGCACAGTGCTAATCATGTTGCCCTTTAGTCTTTTAAACTTATGATTCTTGCTGATATTTACTATTTTCAACCTCATTGAGAATGACTACCAAAACACACATTTAATTAAGTGCCAGATAAAATAAAATAATTTGGGGTCTCTTTTTGATAGAGAATAAATCTATCCAGAAGTGTTGCGGGAATTCTATACTAAACAATAAAAGTTAAATATAATGGGCTTTCATTTAACTAGTTTTTCATAAAGTAGACCAGTTCTACTTTTTAAATCCTAAACCAGAAGAATATGAATCACCAACATTTCCAAACTTGGAACGCTTAAAAAGTATGTTTTATATAACTATATTTAAATTTGTATTTTTTTCTTTCAGGTTGCATCTATGACAATGACTAGCATTCAGCTTTGATCATTCTGCTGTATTCATTAACTGCCAATATAAAGTTTAGGTTTTAATTGGCATATGTTATTGGATATCACAGCAAATGAATGCACAAAACTACCTGTTACCATTTGTTATAAAATTCTGATTATCTTCATAAAGTTTTAAAATTTTGAACCTAGAAAACGATCTCTCTGCTTAATCAATATCTCAGAAGACTGCATTAGTGAGATGTAAGAATTATTAAATATTTCATTTCTACTTTGACTAAAATTATGAAGTCACTCCTTTTAGATCGTCAATAGGCAATTCCACCCCCCTCCAACCCCCCCCAAAAAAAGGGAAAAGAAGGAAAGAAAAATCACTTGAGATGACTATCCTGTCTAAAATAGGAAGAAGCATAAAGAATACAAGGAAGGATATTTTCATACATTCCACAAGAAGAAAAGCTATTGCTTGCCCCTCTAATTATGATAGTATTTTGTATTTAATTAAAATTATCTATCTTTAAAAAAGGTAGAACTGTCTCCTCTCCTGCTAGTGGGTTAAATGTTTTTGAAAACTATAGTAGCAGAACTTTTGTATAAAGTGTATCCTTATTTGCTAAATGTGAATACATGTTAATTATTTGACAAGACTATTATGCATTTAGTATGCACATCTGAGATTAAACTATAAAAGACTAATAAGTTTTCTTTTTGCAGATTCATATGCTAACAATTTAATTTTGTATTCTGTTTAAAGTACTAGAGTAGAGGTGAATGAGGACAACCCTAAAATTATGAAGAATGGGAGAATAGACCTTGAAACTAATTAGCCCTTTATAGTACCTATTTGGTATGAAGTTTTGTTTTTGCTTTTGCTTTCAATTTACCTCTACAACATTTTTTTGTTTTGTTTTATTTAATTTTTTTAACCACTTTGCTGGAAAATTGGCCAGCAGAGGGAGTTCAAATTAATAAATCCTAGTGTTGGAACCAGGCCCTTTTGATACATACTCATTTCAAAGCAACCCAAAAACAAAATGTGAAGCATTTGGGTTCCAAATGCTAAGAACACTAAATACCATGATAAAAAATGCAAAATCCTCACACCCAAGAAAATAAAATTAGGTAATTTTTTCACAACTTCTAAAATATGAAATAAGCAAATCCTAATGCTGACTCTTTCACTAACAGACGATGCTGTGATATTGAATAAATTATTTATCCTCTCAGTTTCCTCATCTGTAAATTAACAGAATTAGACTAAGCGGTTTTCCCAGAATGTATAAATTCTGGGGGTCTGAGGCCTCCAGATTAAAAACCACTGATCTCGGGCCGGCCCGGTGGCGCACTGGATGGTGCGCCGCTTGGGAAGCACGGCGGCGCTCCCGTCTGAGGGTTCGGATCCCACATACAGACCGGCTCCCGCTCACTGGCTGAGCGAGGCGCGGGAGCAACACCGAGGCTTGCGATCCCGTTGCCGGTCCCCGGTCCGGTACGGGGGCAACACTGAGGGTTGCGATCCGTTGCCGGACACGGAAAAAAGACAAAAGACAAAAAAAAAAAAAAAAAAAAAAAAAAAAAAACCACTGATCTCAAAGATTCCCTCCAATTATGAAATAC
>NW_007726529.1:171192-203642 GCF_000696425.1 Galeopterus variegatus | reverse complement strand
GATCCGTTGCGGGACACGGAAAAAAAAAAAAAAAAAAAAAAAAAAAAAAAAAAAAAAAAAAAAACCACTGATCTCAAAGATTCCCTCCAATTATGAAATACTTTGATGTCTACTCTTAGATAAGGTTAGCCAGTATATGACCATGCAACTAATTTATTTTAATACTAGATAAAATTACTTGGTTCAAAAGAGGTTTGGTAGCAAATATACACAATACACTGACAGGATAGTTCCAGTAATTTTTTTTTCTGATTGAGAATAGCATAAATTCAAAATAATGTTTGTTCTTAAAATTCTAAATTAAATGAAGAGAGTAGTTTAGAGTTTTGGTTTGTACACCAAGAAACAGACACATGTACACACCTGTGAATGTTTTATATAATAGATAATCATCTTAATATAAAAGATATATTTGAAGTATTAATTTTAATGTACTGAGTATGATTTCTTTTATAGGTTTATATATGGAATTTTGTCATGTGAGATGAGCTACAAATAAATAATATCTTCAGCAGATGAACTTGCCTCTGACTTTGTAAAAAAAATTGAAGCCATTAGCCTTTTTCTCCCTTAAGTTAATCCCATGTCTACAAAAGAGTCTTTCTTTGCACCTTTTTTTGCTTCAGCCTCAGAGGATGGGGTACCTTCTGTTCAAGACCAAGCCTTCAACCAGTGCCCCTGAGACTCCTATTTTGTGTTAGAAAATGAGATAATCAAGTGCAACCCCCCTCAACTCCCTGCAACTTTTAACTTTTACTCATATCCTAGACTGTCTCTGTCCCAGAGAATACCCGTAAGATGTCACGCCTCAGATTCAAAGCCACAACACCTTGGATCCCATTTCTTCCTGCCTTCTCTGGAGTCTTCTTCCTCCACAATTCATTCTTTCCCATTCTCTCTCTCTCTCCTGCCCCTACCTCTCTCTCCTCACCTCTCTTTCTCTCCTTCCTTTCCTCCTCTTTATACCTAACTTCTCCTATTGTACATATTCCCTCCTCCAGGCTTACAAACATTGAAATCTTTCCCAACTGAAAAACAACATGAAACCTTGCCTGAGACCCAAATAGATCTCCAACTTCAGATCATTTCTATCTTTCTTTTCTCATCCTATTATCTTAAAATAGTAGGGTATATGTGGCAGCCAGGAGAGCATGCCTCAAAGACCTTCAACTATGGGGAATTTAAGTGACCTAAGATCCCAGCTGCTATGGTCTGAAATCTATCACCATATTTGTGCCAAGACCAGGCTTCCTACAGGCTGCTGAACCCAATGATTGTTTGTGGCAGGGATACTAGCATAGGCCTTTGCCTGAAAGATACAACTCTCCTCACATGGCCCACTTTAGTTTGAGGATCCCCTGACAGCCTTGATAAACATACCTTACTCTGCACAGTGCTTTGAGATGCTTCAACCCAACTGTCCCATCTCCTGCCTTCATTGGGGCAGACTGATAATGCAGTCTGATGGCTCCTCCAGCCTTCTCCAGCTCCCTGCTCATTTCTTTCCACCCCCCACACACATACCGGAAGAAAATCCTTCATTTTCAACCCCATCTTGGTGTCTGCTTTCCAAAGAATCCAAACTGAACACTGTACAGCTGGAGAGTTTGTAAAAATACACAACTTCCTCCTCAGGTGAACTGAATCAGAAACTCTGGGGAAGGAACATGGAATCCATTTGTAATTAGCTCTAAAGATGAGTCTGATGCTCAGTCAGGTTTGAAAATTCCTTGTCCCTATTCGTCCTTTGCCACCTTCTCAACTTAAACTCAGTCTTCAACTTATTGAAATTTGGTCTCTGCTACAATTACTATGAAGTCATCTCTGTGTGGTATCCCAGAAGTTCCTCTAACTCATAAGACTCAAAACTGAACTCTTTGTCTTTTCCTCTTAAACCAATTATCCCTCCTATAGATTCTCCCTCAGCAATATCTCTACCACCCAGTCGTCCAAGCTGGAAACCAGAAGTTACTCTGTTTCTGCTTTCTTTCTCCATGTCCAATGAAACATCATTAAACAGAGCTCCCAGAAAACAAGGACTCTGTCCTATTCGTGTTTATATTCCTATACTTTACATGATATTTGAAGCCCTTCATCATATATTCAAGAATGAAACAATACATGAGTGATTTATCCGCAAGGAATGTGTTAATCCTTTTGGCTGCCACTGTAATTTACCTTAATTGTTTCAAATTCCACTGATGGCTGAGAAATGCCTGTTAGATTTTCCAGCATGTAGATCATTGGAGACCTCAGAAAGATTGAGCAATGGTGAATCAAGGCCAAGCTGATTGCAATGGTGTCACCTGTTGGGCTCTCTGGAAACAGATGCTGGGATAGAATTCAGGCTAAAAGTTGTCTATTCAGGATCAACATTGGTGAAAGAAAGAGGGGAGAGCCTGACAGCTTCAGCCAACCAGACGTGAACTTCCGGAGTAAATGCTGCCCATCAGTTATCTTCCTTCAGGACAAAATATCTGGCCTTTTCAGACCACCTTGCTCATTACCATATATGGGTCCCCCTGGGAAGGGCATGACCTTGTACAAAATGACTCTGGAGCCGTGGCAGACCTGGAAGGAGCAGACAGATGAAGGCTGTCTGCAGACCACCCTCCCTTCAGTGACAGCAATTCCTTCCTTGAAGGGGGTCTGGTGACCCAGGTCCAGAAATGTGTTGAGAGGTGAATGACAGGTTAGACAATTGAGACAGTCAACGTGAACACCTTTTTCCAGAAATTTTATTATAAAAATGAGGAACATGAGATAAGTAATAAATATTTTCCACGTGGGAAAATAAAGTGAAGGAAGGTCTTATTTATTTTGCTTTGGGTAATAATTTGTTGCCTAAGACCAAAAAGACTTTGGCTTATTCAAACGCTGATGGAAAGGAACCTATCAGCTTTTATGTTTCAGGGAAAATAAAAAATGGAAGAGAAATAAGGAATAATAATCAAGGATCTAAGTTCCTGAAAACAAATTACAAATTTTTTTTCTAACAAATTATTTCTTACCACATCTGTGAAATGCTAAGCATGATTCTGGACACATCAGAAGGACTTAAATATTACCAATTATTATTACTATTATTATGATTAATTTTGAAATATCTGCTGATATTGCCTATATTGTCACAATCACCACACATCCTTAAGGGTTTATTTTAGTAACTAAATATGTCACTCTTTCCACCTTCTGTTTGAAATTATCAGCTAAATTACATAACCTTAAACAAGATTCTAAACTTTGCTAAAACTCAGGATCTTCATTTATAAAATATGGAAATAACTACTTTATTGGATTGTTGTAAAAATTAATTGAAACGGGGTACTTAAGCATTTTGTACAGTGTCTGACACATGTTAATTATTATCATCATCACCCTGCTTGGTAGTTTGCTATTATACATTCTGAATGTGTCAACTCGATGGAATCCTTTTGAGCACTATTTCAATGATGGCAAACTGTGTGTCCCAGTTGTTTGCCTGCTGATATTAGAGAGTAATATAGAAACACATAAGATTAAACACAATAAATAAAATAAATAATAATAAAATAAACTTGTCAGGTCCCGTTCCTACATGAGTATTAGGTTACAGTGTGACACATCTTTTTTGTTTGGTATTTCCTACAACTACAGTATAGGCAGAAAGTCAACCTGGCTTTTATAATGTAGGCATCTATTATCTAATTCAGTGACAGCTTTCATGCTGTTTCCTCAGGGAAAATATTAGGCTGTATGTATGCCCTCCTAAAGTAGGCTGGGGCATAGTCACAATCTTCAGCTTTATCTGAAAATTTGGCAAAGTAATAGGTGCTGAACGGGTACCTCTCCTCATCAGGGGTTCATCTGAATTCAGAAATTTCTCTATAGCTCTCTCCCTGGCAAATTGAGTTAGAAGAGTTTTCAATGTCAGAAAGCATATTTAAACACCAACCTATTAATGATTCTCCTACTCAGTTTAGGTAATGATTCAGTCAGAGTTCTTGGCTGCAAGCAACAGAAATTAACTACTGCCCTTGAGTAACTCACTCATGAGTCAAAGTCCCTGGAAAGAGAACTCCATTGATTGTTCTTAACTCATGTTTCTGCCCACATGGTAGGGTTAGGAAGGGTCCTAAACCTTCAGCTCCCATAGTAACAAGAAGTCACCTGGAATTATCCTCCTAAACATGACTACGCTCAAAACTGGAAAGATAATTTCCCAATTCAAAATTCAAAGTGCTATCAAAGATAGTAAACTTGATCTCACGAGTGAAACAGCCAAGGTGTCTAAAAAAAAATTTTTAAAGACAAAGGTATGCTCTGTTTACTTATTAAACACATTGTTATACTTTTTTTCCCTCATTTTTCTTGAAGAATTTGGTCCTCTATCATTCCTTGCTCACTTTTGATAGACACATTGGTAGAAAAATGGTTTTTGTCTAACAAGAAACACCATAGTGCCAGCATGGTGATAAATGGCAACTTATAATTCAGCTTTGGCATGAGATCAATAGAGAATGGTGGAGATTGTGGCAACTGTAGAATATAAACTCCGTCTACAGGAGTGAGTTACTGATTATGTTGGATATCTTCTGTTTGCCCTCCAGACCCTCCTCTCCAACCTTCCCCATCTGCTCTGTGCCTCTCAAACCTTTATGCACTGCCTCAAGAGGCTCCCTTGACTTCTAGCTTCCAGTATCATTTGGCCCATGGGAAACACTAGCAGTCAATCAGAGGGACAGAGGGAGGTTTGTGTATTTAGTCCCTCAGTATCCTCCTGGAGGGGTCACCACAAGCTGGCTGTGTTCTTCCCCAAAGGCCACAGCTCTGTCAGTCTTCTCCACATTGTGCTGGCTCTTGGAGTTCCAGTGCTTCTCCATCGCCTTGATCCTTCGAGATCGCATCCAGTCCTGTGATTACCAGCCTTAGGGGACTGCTCATTACCTTGAGGTTTCCCTACACACGGTCCACACATCTGTAAACAATCCCTTTATTAAGCCTTCCTCAAATTTCCCAGTTATGGTTGCCATTCGTTCCCACCTAGGACCTACTGATAGATGAGGGTACTTCAAAAAGTTCATGGAAAAATAGAATTGAAAGAGGAAAGAGAGAAAGCTAATTCTCCAGCCTCTTCTTATGAAGACAGTAATCCCAGTGGTGAAGGTTCCACTCTCACGACCTCCCAAAAGGCCCCACCTCTGACTACAATCACATTGAGGATCAGATTTCATCATATAAATAGGGGGTTGGGGAACACAAACATTCAATCCATAACAGTTGGTTTACTTAGAAGCAGAGCTTGAGACAGAAATTCTTGTGTGAGGGATTTGTTGAGGGACTGTGAGGAGTGAGGAAGCAGAAGAGGGCATGGGAAAATTTGGGCAAAGACTAGGATTCAGCTAAAGCCCAGCCTCAGCCTGAGTCCAGGAGGAATTTCTGGAGCAAGATTGGCAGCACTGAGTTACCCCACCTTGAGACAAGAGAGCTTTTATATCCTTCTAGTCAGTCACTGGCTGCTGTAGGCCTCCCTCTTGCCCAGCCTCAATCTCCTACAAATCTCTGGGCGACATTGCTCCTTTGCATTGAAAGCAATTTTCTGGAGTAAGTTGCAGGTGTGAGCTGTAGCAGCCAACTCTTACAGCAGCTGAGGGACAGGTACACCTGCCAGTAAAAGTTATCAGGGAGACATTAGAAGGAAATTCCTGCAGAAATAGTGGTTCTCTCATCTGACAGGAAGAGACATAAAAGTGTATATTTCATGGACCCAACCCTAAAGCTGATCCTCCCCACATCATAAAGGGGTTGTCCTGGCTTGTCAGGGTCCTATCAGCATCCTGAATCATTTCAGCTGCAACACCACCTAAGTAATAAAATTGATATTGGGTAAGTTGTGAGGTAGTTGAAAGGTGAGCCCATTTATTGTTTTTCTTTGTTTTTTGCTCTTATTTGAATGGTAAAATTACCAATCTCGGTATTTAAGTCAATTTCATATACATGCAGCACTGTCGTCATCATCTTCACCATATGTTAGCACTTATTGAGTGCTTACGATGCGCCAGACACTGTGCTAAGTGCCTTGTGAGCCTTTGTCTTTTTTAAACCTTACAACAACCCTTCCAAGTAAGGCTCATTTTATTACAAAGAAATGAGGCCTAGAGATGATATATGATTTGTTCAAGTAACCTGGCCAATAAGGCTTACACTCCATGCCCAAAGTCTTAATTGTGCTTTCCTTGTGTATATGATACACACTTCTCCTTAATCTTCCTGAATAATCTAATGAACAACAAAGAAAACCATAAACATTATCAGTGAGACACAGAAATCAGAAATTGGGAAATTTGTTGGTTCTTTTCATTATGATACATATGACAATCAGAAATGTTAGTATTGAATAAGGTTTAGGAGCCTAGTTTCAAGAGAGGGAGTTACATGACTAATATATAAATTCAATTAATGTTAGGTGGGACTATGAGCTGCAAAGTCTATAATAACTTCAGAAAGATAATGACTTCATGTTGTGATTGACTGTTTAACAAACATATCAGAGTTTACATATCTAGAGTAGTATTTCCTTTAAAGAAGTCAATATGGACTTCCGGTAAAGATGGCAGAATAGACGGTCCCAGCATCACTCTCTCCCACAAATCAACGAATTGACAACTATAAAAATGTAACATCAGCCAAGCTGGGGCCGCTGGAGCTCAGGTGAAGAGGAGGAGAGACCTATGGAACTCACGAAGGTGGGAGAAACTACTAAGAGAGAAAGAAAAATCTGCTCTCAGCATTTCGGGCTGCGGCCACTTTAATGCTGGAGCATATGGAGCAGGAGCTGGCAGAAGCCACTGCTGTGCCCTTTACATGGAATTACGTGGAGGCAGAAGGGGAGAAGAGGACTTTGGTGGCCCCCAGGACAGCAAGACCACTAACAGGGTTCCCGTGGACCCATGCAGGAGCGAGGAGCCAGAACAGCGGAAAATGGGGAGCCACTCAGAGGCTGGTGAGTCATCATAAGGGACCAGTGCAGGGCCCATCCCATGGGAAGTGTTTGGAACATGGGCGGTGGGAGAAACGGGCCCACCAGGAGAACACTGGGACACAGCAAGGACAGCCAATCCATCCCCCAATCAGCACAGGACCACTCAGAGCAGACAGGTCGGGAATGAAGAATTGCATGAGGTGCAATTTGATGAAAAAACTCAGGCCCAGATCAGAGTTTCTATACAACCCAGGTGCACCAAGTATCTGTAGAGCCAGAAGTACCTATAAGGTCAACCATTAAACCCTCAGCTGCACGAAAAGTCTTCCCTAGGGAAACAGCAGCAAAGCAGCAATTTACCTCAACCACACAGCTCAAGTACTGGTTCGCACAGGAAGTTCCCCTGTTTTAGAAGCAAACAAAGGACAAAAACTTGGTTCCAGCCCAGGCACACCATGAATGCCTTGGGGTCCACCAGGGGACATGAGGCATGGAGCCAGGGACAGGACCCCCACCCACAACCACTCATACTGCCAGCACCTTGGGGCCCCACCTGGGAACCTGAGGATTGGAGCCAAGGACTGGACCCCACTCCCACATACAGGCACACCACCAATGCCTAGGGGCCCACCTGGGGACCCAGGGTATGGAGCTGGGGACCAGACCCCCCTCCCACAACCAAGCACACTGCACCAGCACCTCAGGGCCTGCCCGGGAACCCGGAGTACAGAGAAGGAGACTGGACCCCCTTCCCACAACCAGGCACACAGCACCATCACCTTGGGGCCCACCTGGAGACCTGAGGCATGGTGAAGGGGACCGGAAACCCTCCCACAACCAGGCAACCCACACCAGCACCTCAGGGCCTGCCCAGGGACCTGGGGCATGGAGAAGGGGACCACCACCTCCCATGACCAGGCTCACCACACCTACACTTCGGGGCCTGCCAGGGGACCCAGGGCATGGAGAAGGGGACTGGACCCCCTCCCACAACCAGGGTCACCACACCAACACCTCAGGGCCCACCCAGGGACAGGGTAAGGAGCTGGGACCAGACCCACCCTCCCACAACCAGGCATGCCAGGTCAGCACATCAGGGCCCACCCAGGGGCTGAGGCATGGAGAAGGGGACCAAACCTCCCTCCCACAACCAGGCACACTGGGCTAGTGCCTTGGGGCCCACCTGGGGACCTAGGACATGAAGAAGGGGACCAGATCCCCCTCCCACGACCAGGTACCCTGCACCAGCACTTTGGGGCCCACTCAAGGACCCAGGGCAAGGAGAAGGGGATTAGATCCCCCTCCCACAACCAGACACACCATGCTAGCGGCTTGGGACCCATGCTGGGACCCAGGGTATGGAGCCGAGGACCAGACCCCCCTCCCACAACCAGGCACCCCATACCAGTGCCTGAGGACCTTCTCTGGGACCCAGCTCATGGACAAGGGGACCAGATTCCCCCTTCTACCACCAGGCACACTGCACCAGTGCCTCGGGTCTGCCTGTGGACCTGAGGCATGGAGAAGGGGACCAGACTCCCCTCCCACAACCAGGCACCCCATGCCAATGGCTCAGGGCCCACCCAGGGATCCAGGGCATGGAGAAGGGGACTGGACCCCTTCCCACAACCAGGCACACCGTGCCAGTGCCTTGGAACCCACTCAGCGACCCAGGGCATGGAATTGGGGATGAAACACTCTCCACAACCAGGCACACTGCCAGTACCATGGAGCAGGCCAAAAACATCTCTTCCATGTGGGTGGCCCACCATAGCTACCACGATAACCATGGCTGCTGCAAAGGCGGCTAGATGCCACAACCACCACGCAGATGGTCCACCAGGCATTAGAGTGAGATTACACAAGGAGAGTCACCAGCAGAGATGAAAAAAGGAGGTGGATATCTGTCTCCACAAAGCCCATTTCATAGTAACAGAAGAGACATCTGTTCTATGATAGTATTGGGGGACCTGATCACGCCTCTCAGCATTGGACAGATGATTTGGGCAGCAAATCAACAGAGTAACCATTATTCTTTCAGAAGGTGAGAAGAAATCTAGGATGATTAGAGAGGGGAGGGGGGAGAGAAAGGGGGATGAGGACGGATTGGACAAGGGGCATAAAGAATAATTACAATTTGTAACAATATATATGTTAGTAATATTGATTCGATCAACATATCTCAATGCTGAAACCCAAAAATATGTATAATCAATTTTGGTTCAATAAAAATTAAAATTTTTTTAAAAAGTCAATATGTGGGGATCAACACATATTTCAGTGGTTTGTATAAGATGAGGATTTATTATAATGACAAAGGGGGGTGCAGAGGGACTTTTATCTTCAAATCTGCCTTTAGGATTTAGAAAAATATGTTTTTAATATCTTTGTTATTAAAAGATAATAAACACTTATTCTTTGAAAGTGGATTTGACTTCTGCGAACAGACTATAAGCATTTACAACCACATCTGATGTCTAAGGTGGGTGAACACACAAGGCAGCACTCTTGTGAAATTAAGCTGTGACCATAAGTTAATGACACCTTATTTATCATGAATTGCTTCTAAACTCTAAACTTTTTTAGTATTAAAGATAAATTTTATTGGATATTTAATTTTTTTACTTGTAACAGTATAACAGTTTTCTATCTCTTCATCACTTCTTGTAAAAATTAATTTTATTATTAAATAAAACATTATAAATACATTTAAAGCTCCCTGTATTCTTCATCCCAATTACATTTTACTCCCTTTCTTCCTGTCTCTCAGAAAAAAGCAGTGCCTGATTTTGGTGTTTATTATTCCCATGCTTTTCTTTATGATTTCATTAAATGTGAAAAAATTTTAGTATTATTTTGTTTTTTAAAAAACTTTATATAACTAAAATCATACTGTATGTATTTTTCTGCAATCTGCTTTTGTCACTCCTCATTATGTTTGGGAAAGTTATATCATTCTATTAATTAAAGCATGGATATTTTTATTTTTCTACCAAAGCCCATGTTAGATTGTTCCCAATTTTTTGTTATCATAAAGAATGTTGCTGTGGCCAACAGGTCTACGAAAAAGTGCTGAACACCACTAATCATCAGGGAGATGCAAATCAAAACCGCAATGAGATATCATCTCACTCCAGTTAGAATAGCTCTTATTAGAAAGACAGAAAATAACAAATGCTGTTCAGGATCCAGAGAAAGGGGAACTCTTATACACCATTGCAAAGAATGTAAATTAGTACAGCCGTTATGGAAAATATCATTGAGCTTCTGCAAAAAAACTAGAAATAGAACTGCCGTAGGATCCAGCAATCCAATTGCTAGGTATATATCCAAAGGAAAGGATATCAGTGTATCAAAGAAATATGGCATTCCCATGTTTATTGCAGCACTATTCACAATAGCTAAGATATGGAATCAACCAAAGTCCATCAACAGATGAATAGATAAAGAAAATTTGGTATATATATATATATACAATGGAATACTATTCAACCATAAAAAATGAATAAAATCCTATCATTTGTGGTGACATGTGGATGATCTTGGAGGACATTATGCCAGGTGAAATAAGCCAGGCACAATGAGAAAAATATCACGTTTTCATTCATATGTGGAAACTAAGAAAGTTGATCTCACAGAAGTAGAGAGTACCTTTCCCAGCAAGGTATGGGGGAGGGGAGATAGTGAGAGGTTGATTAACAGACACAAAATTACAGCTAGATAGGAGGAATAAGTTCTCATGTTCTATAGCACTGTGGGTGACTATAATTAACAACAATCTATTGTATACTTTGAAATAGCTAGGAGAGAGGATTTTGAGTGTTTCCAAAACAAAGAAATGATGAATGTTTAAGGTGATAGATATGCTAATTACCCTGATTTGATCATTATACATTGTATACATGTATTGAAATATCAGACAGTGCCCCATAAATGTGTACAAGGTGTCTTCAAAAAGAAAAAAGATTTGGTTTTTTTTGGCAGCTGGCTGGTATGGGAATCCAAACCCTCGTTGGTGTTACCAGCACCATGCTCTACTGAGTCAGCTAACCGGCCAGCCCTTACATTATCTTTTAATTCTATTTTTCCACAAACGTTTTGAAGTACCCTCATACAATTATTACATGCCAGTTTAAAATAATAATAAAAGCCAAACAAAAAAAATGCTACTATGAACGTTCATGTCAGAGTTTCCTTGGATACATGTATGAGGGTCTCTCTATGGCACATACCTAGGAAAGGAACTGCTAAATGGGAGGATATACACATCCTCCACTTGAATAGATATTGCCAAATGGCTTTTTGTGTGTCTTATTGAAGAAACTCTTACATTCGCCAGCTCATGAAATTCTTCTTATATATTTTCTTCTAAAAGTTTTGAAGTTTTACTCTTTACCTTAAGTTCTTTGAACCCACTTAAAAATGTGAATCTTTCCCCTGTCCCTTCCAACTCAGTGTGGATAAGCAGATAAGCAGTTCCTCCAGTCTGTTTATTGACTGTTCTAATCCTCTCCACTAATATGCAAGGCTAAGTCTCTGCCATGAGCCGAGGTTTCATTTATGCTTGCGTCTGTTGTGAGACAATCTGTTCTGTTTCATTTTCTATTTATTTAATATTTTTATAATAGGTTTTGTTCATCTTCTTCAAAAGTATTTTGGCTATTTGTACCACACAAATACAACACTAGATTCAAGATGCTAATATATTATGAATGATTTTTGGAAATTATGATTATAAGCATCATCTACAGATTGACCTGAATTATCACTCTCCTCAACAAAACATTTGTCTGGTTTGGGTATTAGGTCATATTAAGTTCATAGAAGTGCTTGAGGAATGCCCTCTCATTTCATTTTTTGTAGAAGTGTCAATAAAATTAGAATTACCTGGTCCTTAAACTTTTTGTCAGACAGTGCCTCATAAATGTGTGCAAGGTGTCTTCAAAAAATAAATAAATAAAATAAAGATTTGCTTTTTTTTTGGCAGCTGGCTGGTATGGAATCCAAACCCTGTTGGTGTTATCAGCACCATGCTCTACTGAGTTAGCTAACCAGCCAGCCCTTACATTATCTTTTAATTCTATTTTTCCACAAACATTTTGAAATACCGTCATACAATTATTACATGCCAGTTGGGATAGGTATTGCTATTGTGGGTTCATTTTTAAGTACCAATCCATTGAGTTTTTAATTTAAAATTTTTTTCCTAAAGTCTATTTGGTTACTTTTCAAATCCATGTGGTCTTTTTCAGTTGTTTGTTTTGTATTCATGGTTTTATATTCCATCTTTCATTCCTTTAAACACTTTGAAATCATTATTTTTACTATATGTGCAACAATTTCATTACCTGACATTCTTGGGGGAAGTGCCATTCTCCTCTTATGTGATCCTGCTGACTCTTGCACATGTTTGGGAGGGCTTTGTATGTGGGTATCTCGTGATGCCAGGGACAAGGGTGCATCTTTCCAGTGATTTATCTCTACATCTTTCAGGTGTCTCTGTTACACTAATTTGGGACTTTAAGATAATATATTTACTTGGAATTTCCCAGCCTTTGCAAGTAAGTGTGGGTGGGAACATTGAAACTGCACAACATGCTTGAATTCTCAAGGGATCCTTTCTTTACACACTCAGAGTACAAGACAAGGCAGACAGGTGACCTCATCACGTCCCTTTGCTGAGATGATAACTTATTCTAATCTACCCTTTTCTTGAAGATGTAGTCTTTCCAGATTAGGCTCTATCTGTGAGAGGAGTCTCAGTTTCAACTCCCCACCTTTGCACATACCCAAAATCTTATGTTTCCCAAACTACCTTTAAAACACAAGTTTCTTGACTGTCAGTATTGACTCCAGGAAGTCATCATGTTAGCTACACCTAACCAGTCTGTTTTCCAGATCCCTGGAAGCCAATCTTTTGACCCCTGGGAATTATTTCCCTTCTTTCCTTATGAGATCAACTATACATTCAAAATAATGCTTATTATCTCTTCTCCTACATTACTAGGTGTTTGTTTGGTACATCAGAAGATCTTTCAGGGTACCCTTTCCATCAAAGTACTGGATTCAAAAGTCCCAACAGCTCTTTATCTTTCAGGTAAATACTCATATCACAAGCATTTGACAAATTGTGACTCTGAGTACAGTTTTATAAATTACTTATTGCAGTATATTTTATCACATTAAATTCATCACTATAAATATGATCAGCCATAATTTAAGGAGAATGAAATTCCAGTTCAGCCTCCTTGGTCATATTATTTTGGTACTTCTAGATCTGTTTTCACTGTGTAAGATAATTTTTAAATACCTTTTATATAGAAATGTTACTTCAACAACGTTTTAAAGAAGGGTTTCCATTTTTTTTTTAAGGAAATAAAATGAAAGGCAATTCCAATTAAATCAGGCCACACCAGGAGTGTTAAAAAAAATTACTTATTAGACACATTACAAAGTTAGGCTTCCAATACAAGTCATATTGCCAATTGTGAGCTTTATGTTCATCAAAGAATTTCATGTTTCTTACTTACTTTAAGACACATTAAATTTGAAAATAAAAAAATAGCATTCACATTTTTATATGGTATTTTTTGTTTTATTGCACTGGTATCAACATTGGAAAGAGAAAATATTAAAAAAGGTTGAGTCATAATTTCTCATAATATTACTATTATTATATTATAATATTACTAAGTCACAATTGAGTCAGCTTTTCTTATAGCTTAAATCCCAACATCTCATTTTGGCTGAAAGTATGTTAAACTCGTATATACATTTGGATTACCAACACCACTCCTTGCAGTACAAAGGATTAGCCTGAGTCACAGCAAACTGAAAAGGGTATAGCTGAGATGGGTTTCACTGCTAAAGATTTCCTTGCCTCAACTTTTAAAGCATTGTCTGTAAATTCTGTTTCCCAGCCTACTAGACAGCCAAGAAGGTACTTACAAGAATGAGAAATTTTCTCCTGAAAACATTGAAAACCTATGGCATCTAGCTAATGTTCTCAAACTGTAGCTGGCATAATAATCACCTCTGTAGTGAGTATTTGATATTTTGGCCTCTGGGCACCAATTTCTCTTTTTATTAGCACTGTGTGCCGGACTGTCTGTTTTAGACTTAGCCATAAAGCACTGATCTAAGGCCGTGTGCAGAAAAGGGTTAACATAGCAGCCCTGAGACTACTAGCCTTAAGAAGTCCCGCTTGGCAAGTTGGCTTTGGACTGATATCTGGGGACTTGGATTTTCGGAGGATTTCCACAGTTCTCAGAACTGATAAGAGTGACTCATGTCCCTAGACTATTTGTACAAACAATATGATTTATGCTGAACATCTTCCTTACTCTAGAAGCCTGGAATTTTGGTACATGCTAGGCAGAGTGGACCTACGTGACCAGTTACCAATAAAAACCCTAGGCACTAAATCTCTAAAAAGCTTCCCTAGTAAACAACATTTCACTTGTGTTGTCACAAATTGTTGTTGGGAGAATTAATTATATGTGTGACTCCACTGGAAGAAAATTCTTGGAAGCTTGTACCTGGTTTCCTCTGGTCTTCATCCCTTGTGCCTTTTCCTTTTACTGATTTTGCTTTGTATCCTTTCACTGTAATAAATCATAGCCATGAGTACGACTGTGTGCTGAGTCCTGTGAGTTCTCCTAGCACATCACCAAACCTTGAGGTAGTCTTGGGGACTCCTTACACAGGGTGAAAACAACACTTTCCAGAATCCCTTTTCATATACGGGTTAGAGTTGGCCAATGAGAGAAATTATGCAGCATTTGGAAGACAAGCATCAAGTAGAGGTTATTACTCTGAGAAAGTCATGGCAGTTAGACACGGTAACGGACAGACACAGACATGTCCAGTGGGTTCCAGGTGATCCTTACTTTCCTACTGCTCTGAGCTCATCTCATCTTAACTGCTGGCTTCACTGATCAATTCCAGTCCCAAACACACTACCAAGCTCTTGGTTCCCAGCCTGCATAGGTGGTAACATCCCCAGAGGCAGTGGCTTCCACAGACCTCTCTATAATCTCCCAGTTGCTTTTCCATTTGGAAACCAGATATACATGATTTCTTAGACTTTCCACTCTTGGATGTATAACAAACAAAAATGCATACTTAAAAAGGCATATACAAGAATGCATGTAGGATCACTGTTTAGCACAAAAAAAGAAACTGGAAATAGCTGCAAACTGAAAAATACATAAGTATTCATCAGTAGTAGAATAGGTAAATATTCATGCAATGGAATACTACACAGCAATGAGAATAAACAAAAACTTCATGTAAAGCATGAATGACTCTCACAAATGTAAAATTGAATGAAAGAAGCCAGACCCAAAAAAGCTCATACTCCATGACTGCATTCACAAAAATTAAACCATCAGCAACACTTATCTATGGTGTTAACAGTAACTTAGTGTTTATAACTGGGGAAAGTGTGGTGACTGGACTGGAGGTCAAAAGGGCTGGCAATGTTCTGTTTCTTGAATCTAGATGTTGATTATATGGGCATTCTTGCTTTGTGAAAATTCATGAGCTGGAAATTTCTGAGTTGTGCATTTTTCTGTACATAATGTTGTACTCAATAAAAATTTACATTATCAAAAGAGAAGGAGATGGGGGGAAGTGGGGAGGTTTGGGGAAGGATAGGTTGGGTAAAGGGCATAAAGAAAAATCACGATTTGTAATGATGATGTGCATATAATAAATAATAATATAAAAAAGAGAGAATGGGAGAAAAATTTTTTTAAATTTTTTTAACTTACATTAAAAATCCTTATCATGGCCTGTATCATCTTCTCCAAAATATCTTCCAAAGTCTACTTTACCCCATCCTCTCTTGTGTTGCAGCTACAATGGCCTTTGTTTAGTTCTTTCAACTTACCATCTTATCACCTGCCTCAGGTCTTTCCTATGTCATTCCCTTTGTCTGGGATGCTCGTTCCCTTCCTCTAGTCATGCACCTCATCTCCTCTTCACCCACTTATCTCCTCCTCATTATATTCCATATCAACATGATTTATTCATTCATTCATTCATTTATGCATTCCACAAATACTAAGCACCTAACATGCATGTACAGGCATTTTTCTAAACAATGGTAATAGAGTAGTAATCAAACAGACAAAAATTCCTGCTCTCACTGAACTTACATTTCAGTGAGTAGAAACTGGCTATAAACAAAATATGTCACAAGTTTAATGAGCTGGTGAAGGAAAAACCTCACAGAAAAGGTGCCATCAGAACAAAGACCTGCGGGAGGTAAGAGAGTGGCGCTATGCAGATATTTACAGGAAGAGAATTCCAGGCAGTGGGAACAGCAAGAACAAATGATTAAAGTGCCTGGTGTGTTTAAGAACAGCAAGAAGGCCAGGTGGCTGGCACAGAGTGAGCAGGAAGAGTAGGAAGAAATGCAATCATAGAGGCAGTGGGTGCTGAAATCGTGCAGTGCCTCATAGGCCATTGTAAGGACCTAGATCTTGAGTGCGATGAGAGGCCACTGGAGGGGTTTGAGCAGAGGAGAGATGTGATCTGACTTACATTTTAAAATAATTCTCCTGGCTGTTGTGATGAGAATAAACAAAAGAAGAGAAAGGGCAAAAGCAAAGAAGCTAATTATATGTCGTGTGATATAACGACCTGGACCAGGGTAGTTGCACCAGCAATTGTGAGACATGCTCAGATTCTGCATTTACTGTGAAGGTAAAGCCAACAGGATTTGTTGACATATTGGATGTGAGATGTGAGAGAAAGAGTCAAGGAGGACTCCAAGGTTTTCATCCTCAACAACTGAAAGAATGAAGTTTCTATCTACTGAAATGGGAAAACAGTGTTAGGAACAAGAGTTTTGTTTGGGGCTGTCGGAGGCATGTTTAAGAGTAGGAATTTAAAGAGTGTTCTATGGAGATGTCAGATAGGCAGTTGGATATATGTCAGGAGTTTGGGAGGCAGAGGTTCGGGTTAGAAATATAAACTTGTGATTTTTCAGCACATACATGGCATCTAAAATCATTTAGAATCAGAAGAGATTACTCTCCATGTAAGTGTAGAAAATGAAGAGCACAAGTCCGAGGATGGAGTCCTGGGGCAGTCCAATGCTTACAAGTCGAAGACGGAGATGGGGACTATCAGTAAGACAGGAGGAAAACCAGGAGACTATTCCTGGAAGTTGTGTGAAGAAGGTGTTTAAGGAAAAGAGAGTGATCAACTATATCAAATGCTACTGATGAGCCAGGTAAATATCGAACTGAGAACCAAGCACTGGGTATGGCAATACTGAGGTCACTGGCTACCTTGAAAAGAACAGATTTGGTGTGCTGGGGTTTAAAGCCTAAGTGAGTTCCAGAAAGAGTGGAAGGAGAGGAATTAAAGACATCACATGGATAAATCTAAGGAGTTTTGCTGTAAAAAGGAACATAAAAATGAGTTTGCTGATGGGGGAGAGTTAGGTTAAGACAGGACTTTTCTTAAGATGAGAGAAATAAGAGCATACTAGGTTAATGCATAGAGAGTGAAGAATCACTGGCGTGATGTCTTGAGTAAGTGATAAGAGATGGAGCCTGGTGGACATGTGATGGGCTTGGTCTTAGAGAAGACATGTGCATTTCATTTCAAGGAGGGAAGCCAGGGTATATGGGCATTGAAGAAGAAAAAGGGGTATTATGAAGCAGTGCAAGCTTATGGAAATTCTCTTCTAATTGATCCCATTTGTTGCAGTACAGTAGGAAGTAAAGTCAGTAGCTGAGAATGAAAAAGATGGAGGAAGTGTTATAGGTGTGAGGAAAGAGAAGATATGAAATAGCTGTTAAAGAGAGTGCAAGAATGAATGAATACACCAGCAGTTTTGATTCATGAAAAAGGCTTTTACAGAGCCTGAAATTTGACCAGTCTCATATTTAGTGCTTTGTATCTAACAGAAAAAAGAGTATAGCTCCATTGCCAAACTTAACTGATGTTACCCGTTCCATTCAACAAGAAGAAAAATAAAAGTGAGTGGACATGCCCCTTGCTCTAAGGGCATTTCCTGAAGGTTGCAAAAAACAATTCAACTGACACATCCCAGTGCCCAGAATTTAGTCAATTTAGTGCACACCAACTTCTAAGAGGGGCTAATAAAGACAGCCTTTTTTCTGGGTTGCATATACCCAGCTAAAATGTGAGGATCTATTACTGAAAAATGGGAAATTGGATATGGGAAAAAATTAACAATCCCTGATACAGAAGCTTTTAGAGTTCCCATTAATGTAAGGTAAACTGAGGATCGGTTCTAAAATGATCACTAAGTACATGAATCTTTGTATAACATGAGATTGACAAGAAAGCCTGTCCGTTGTTTCATTCAAAACAATACACAATATTTAGAAAAGCAAAAAGCAAAGGATAATATTTTAAAGTACGTAATAACTTTAATAAAAAGAAAACAATTAAATTTCATAAATGTGCAGTTTTAATAAATTTGATGAGTTTTTATATTCGTTAAACATTGAAGCCCACAATATACTCATTCCTAGGACTTCACAACCATGTTTAGTTCCACTACATTCATGCTGAGCATTGTTTGCTATTTGACCAGATAACTTCAAATCTCTGAGCACTTTTTACAGAAAACTTAAAAAATTCAATAGCATAAATACATTACCAAAAGAGAATCAATAATAATTTTTAAAACCTCATAATTATGCCAGTAAATTTTTTTTAAAAAATTAATTACCGGGCTGGCCCCGTGGCGCACTTGGGAGAGTGCCACGCTTGGGAGCACAGCGGCGCTCCCACCGCGGGTTCGGATCCTATATAAGGATGGCCAGTGCGCTCACTGGCTGAGCGCGGTGTGGGTGACACCACACCAAGGGTTGCGATCCCCTTACCGGTCACAAAAAGGACAAAAAAAAAAAAATTAAATACCATTCCTGAGAATACCATAGAAAGGAGTTAATAAGAGAAAAGGAAGAACACGAATTAGAAGTTTACAAAGTAAAGTCAGAAAAGTTAATGCAGAATATTAGACACAATTTGTGAAAACATAAAGGAGGAACACATTCTTTTTTTAAAAAAAAAACTGTTTCTCTGATTCTATCTTGACCAAGTAAACTTCTGTTTACTAATTCAGCTTCCTAGGTACATGTGGAAAGAGGGAACTACAGAAGAATGGAAATAGATACATCAGCCACTGGAAAAGTTATTCCATTACAATTTGCTTTCTTATGCAAAAGATTCTTATGAGACTTATGTTGTAGAGGGAACTTCAGGAAATTTCCAAAACAGGATCTGAAGACTACTGGCACCAACCGTATAATGACTTTTCCTTCTTTCTTGAAAGCACAGAATCTAACAGATTGTGATCTTTGTTTTTAAAGCTGGCTAAGCCATGGTCCCAGGGCTCCTCTCCTAATTGATAGGTGGTATGTCTGTATTGAACATGAACAAAAATGTGAGCAAATCACCCTTTTGCACTCTTTGCTATAGAATCCTGCTTAGTTCCTCTTCTGCGCTTGCTTTTTTGATATGTCTTTTTAAAAAATCAAATTTTAACAACATTCATCAGGAGGGGAGTTTGCCTAAATAAATAGTAATTAAAGAAGTGTATTGGATCTCCCACTGTGATGATCGGTTAGTCAATTTCTCCTGCTATTTCTATCACTTTTTGTATTATATATTGAGACTACTTTATTAAGTACATATGAATTTATAATTTTAAATCTTTCTTATAGTTGAGCCTTTTTTCATTACATTGGGACCTTTTAAATCCCTAATTGTGCTTTTTGACTTAGTCCATTTTCTCTAATGTTAGTACAACTACCCCAGCATTATTTTATCTAATATATAATTTTTATTTTTAATTTTTAATATTTTTCATTTTAGTGTATCTTTAGTAAATGACATATAGTTGGATTTTTAAATTAATCTAACAATTTCTGACTTTTAACTGGTAAATTTTCAATTAGGCAAAGTATTACATATACATACACATATTTGGACTCATTTCCAATCTCACATTGTACTTTCTATTTGTCAGGTTCTTTCTATGCTTCTTTAATCTCCTTCTGCTGAAGAAACTATAATTATCCTAATTGTAGTCTCTGTGGGTTATCTGTCTTTCCTCCACACCTTTTAAGATCTCTCTGTCTTTGGTGTTCTGTACTTCCACTATATTACGTCTAGGTGTAGATTTCACTTTATTTATCCTGATTGGCATACATTATTCCTCCCACATTTGCTAATTTCACAAGTGTCTTTCATAAATCTCAGAGAATGCAAGCCATAATCTTTTCAAATATTGCATCTTCTTTAATCTCTCAATTATTTTCTTCTGGGAATCCTATTAAAGTGTGCTGCATCTTATATGCTCCATATATTTTTAACCATTTGCAATCATGATATTTATTATTTACATTTTTACCAAAGTATAAATTACATAGAGGTAAGTGCACCCTTTTTAATATACAATTCTGTATATATATATATATTTTTTTTTTCCTTTTTGTCTTTTTTCATGACCGGTAACGGGATCGCGACCCTCCGTGTCGTGCCCGTACCGCGACCAGCAACGGGATCACAACCCTCGGTGTCGCGCCCGCACGGCACTCAACCAGTGAGTGGACCGGTCTCTATATGGGATCCAAACCCTCGGCGGGAGCGCCACCGCGCTCCCAAGCGCCGCACTCTACCGAGTGCGCCACCGGGCCGGCCCCAATTCTATATATTAAACACATACCACATAAACACCACTATAAAGAATTAGAACCACTCCGTCACTCCTAAAAATAACCCCACACCATGTTGTAGTCGACTCCTCTGCCCAACTCCAGATCCTGGCAACCACTGATCTCTTCTCTATCTATAGTTTTGACTTTTCCAGAATGTTAAATAAATAAAATCATACAGTATATAGCCTTTTAAATCTCACTTCTTTCCCTTAGCATGAAACCTTTGAAATTCATTTGTGTCATAATGTGATTCAGTAGTGTGTTCCTTTTTATTGCTGAATAGTATTCAATTGTATAAATATTTCATAATTTATCTATCCATTCCCCAACTGAGGGACATTTGGGTTGTTTCTAGTTTTTGACAGTTACAAATAAAGCCACTATAAACATTCACAACCAGGTTTTTGTGTGAACATAAGTTATTATTTCACTTGGGTAAACACCCAGAATGGGACCACTGGGTTGTAAGATAAATGTATGTGTAACTTCCAGAGAAACCGTCCACTGCTTTCTGAAGTCATTGGATCATTTTGCATCCTCACCAACTTTACAAGAAAGTTTCACTTGTTCCACATCCTCGCCAGATTTGATATTTTCCTTTTATTTTTTAAACCATTCTAATAGATGTAGAATTTCTGTACTCATTAATTTCTGCACTTATCTTTATTGTTGACTTCCTTCTGCTTGCTTTGGGTTTAATTTGCTGTTCTCTACCTAGTTTCTTATGGTAGAAATATAAACCATTATTTGAGTCCTTTCTTTTTAAATATAAGCATATAAGCATTTAATACTATTCATTTCCCTGCTTTAGCTCCACCCCCCAAATTTTGGTATGTTATGTTTTTATCTTTATTTAATTCAAAATATGCTCTCATTTACCTTCTGACTTCTACTTTTCCCTGAGTTACTTAGGAGTGTGCTGTTTGTTGTTTAATTTCCAAATATCTGGGGATTTTCTAGCTCTTTTTGTGATATCGATTTCTAATTTAATTCCATTATGGTTCATGAGCGTGCTTTATATGATTTCAATTATTTAAATTTGTTAAAATTTGTTTTATGGCCAAAGCCATGTACTGTCTTGGTGAATATTCCATGTGCACTTGAAAAAAACGTGTATTCTTCTGTTCATGGGTGGATTGTTCTGTAAGTGTTAATTAGGTAAAGTGGTTGATAATATTGTTTAAGTCTTTTATATCCTCACTGATCTTCTTTTTATTTGTTCTATTGATTACTGAGAGAGGAGAGTTGAAGTTTTCAACTATAATTGTGTATTTGTCTCTTTTTCCTCACAGTTCAATCAGGTTTTGGTTCATATTTTTGTAATTCTTTTGTTAATGCACACATATTTAGAATTATTACGTCTACCTAGTGAATTGACTACCTTACGATCATGCAGTTTCTCTTTTTATTCTTTATCATAGTCCTTTTTCTGAATTCTCCTTTGTCTGATATATACATAGCCATATCAGCTTTCATTTTATTAATATTTGCTTGGCATATTTTTTCCTTCCTTATACTTTTAACCTATGTCTTTGTATTTAATGTGGATTTCCTATAAATAGCATGTTGTTGAGTCTTGCTTTTGTAACCAATCTAAAAATTTTCTTTCCTTTAGCTTGGAATGGTTAGTCAATTTATTTTTTTTCCCAACATACCAAGACAATACAACCACAGAGATAATAGTAAACTGTAGTAAAATAATTGTGAAGCGATGAGTTTAGAGTATTTATTACCTTTGTTTTTAATAACAACTTTATTGAGCTATATTATTCACATACCATAAATTCACCCTTTTAAACTGAACAATACAGTGGTTTTAGTATATCCACAGAGTTGTGCAATCATCACAATGATCTAATTTTAGAATATTTCCATCACTCCAAAGAGAAGCTCTGTGCCAATTCTTCCTTTCCACGGCCTCTGGAAAATCACAAGCATATATCTTGTCCCTGTAGATTTGCCTATTCTGGACATTTTATATAAATGGAATCATACCTCATTTGTCCTTTTCTGTCTGACTTCTTTAACTTAGCATAATATTTTCAAGGTTCATCCACATTGTAGCATACATCAATAATTCCTTTCTTCCTATGGCTGAACACGAATATACCACATTTTGTTTATCCATTTATCTGTTAATGGACATTCTCATTGTTTCCATTTTCTGGCTATAAGAAATAACACTCCTACAACCATTCATGTACAAGTCTTTGTGTGGACATATATTTTCATTTCTTTTGGATATATACCTAGCAGTAGAATTGCTGACTCTTATGGAAACTCTTTGTTTAATTTTTTGAGAAACTGCAACTGTTTCCAAAGTGGTTGTACCATTTTGCAATCCCACCAGCAATGTACGAGGGTTCCAATATTTTCACATCCTTGTTGACATTTATATTCTGTCTGTTTTATTTTCGCTTTTATAGTGTGAAATAGGATGTCATTGTAGTTTGATTTGCATTTTCCTGATGGCTAACGTTGTTGAGCATCTTTTTATGTGCTTATTGACCATATGTTATGTTCTCTTTGGAGATATGTCTATTCAAATCCTTTGCTCATTTTTAATTGGGTTATTTGTCATTTATTGAGTTGTATGTAATTTTTAAAATATATTCTGGATACAAGTCCCTTAACAGATATATGATCTGCAACAATTTTTTCCCATTCTGTGGGTTGTCTTTTCACTTTCGCAGTGGTGTTACTTGAAGCACAAACATTTTTAATTTTGGTGAAGTTCAATTTAGGTATTATTTTCTTTTCTCACTTAAGCTTTTGATGTCATAGCTAAGAAACCATGACCTAACCCAAAATCATGAAAATATATCCCTATGTTTTCTTCCAAGATTTTTATAGTTTTAGCTCTTACATTTAGATGTATAGCCCATTTTGAGTTAATTTTGTAGATGATGTGAGGTAGGAGTCCAACTTTTTTCTTTTTGCTTGTGTATATCCGATCGTCCCAGGGTCATTTTCAGAAGACAATTCCCTTTCCTATTGAATTGTCTTGACCGTCTTGTTGAAAATTATTGACCAGAAATGTAAGGATTTATTTCTGGACTCATTATTTTCCATTGATCTATATGTCTATCCTTTTGCTAGCACTACACTGTCTTAATTACTGTAACTTTGTAATAAGTTTTGAAATTACTTTCAATGTGATAGTTGACAATTTGTATAATATAACTTCTTAACTAATTACCGTACTAATATTGAACTAATATTATACAACTTCACATATAATATGAGAATCTTACAACAGTCCTATTTTGTCATATATTTTACTTCGATAATTTAAATGCACAACACATTGTTATTACCTTTGCTGTAAATGAGAACTGTATTTTAAAGTTATTAAGAAATGAGGAAACCATCTTTTAAAATTTATGTATATATTAATCATTTTCTCCACTCTTTGTTCTTTCATGTTGATCTGTATTTCCATCTGGTATTATCTCCCTTTAGTTTGCATAACTTCCTTTAACATTTATTTTAGAACTCATCTTTCACGACAAATTCTCTAAACTTTTTTTAAATCTGAAAACAACTTTGTTTCACTTACATTATTGGAAACTGTTTTTACTAGCTGTAGAATTCTATATTTCAGATTTTTTTTTTATTTTTGCATTTTAAAGATGTCATTTTATTGAATTCTGTCCTGTGTTGTTTCTGACTAGAAGTCATTAGTAATCTTATAGGCATTGCCCTGTAGTTAATTTGCCTTTTGTTCTCTTTTCAGATTACTTTTTAGATTTTCTCTTTATCTTTGTTGTTTGGCAATTTGACTATTATTTGCTTGGAAATAGTTTTGTATTTATCCTACTTGTGATTCATTCAGCTTTTCGTATTGGCATATTGATAGTTTTCATCAGATTTGGAACATTTCAGTAATTATTACTTCAAATATTTTTTCTGCCCTAATCTCTCTCTCCACTTCTTCTGGAACTCCAATTATACATATTTTCAGACTGCTTGATTTTTTTTTAATGGGTCCCTAAGCTCTTTTTTTTTTTTCTCTAGTCTTTTTCTTCTATATGCTTTTTATTGGTCTGTCTTCAAATTCACAGATTCTTTCTTTTTTTAATGTACAATCTGTCATCATCTAGTGGATTTCTGATTAATATCAGAAATATCAACATTTGATATCACTTGATTATTTTTTATAGAACACAAGAAAGTCTTCATTTGTTCACTGATTATGTCCAACAATTCTTTTAAATTTTCTATCATACTTATGAAATTCTGCTGATTCTGATGTTTTCTCTGGTTCTATTTTTATTGACTATTTTTTCTCATGAGGGTGAGTCACATTTTCCTGATTTTTCACATCTAATAAAATTTTTATAGTGTGCTGAACATTATAAATCCTGTGTGTTTGAGAGTTGGAATATTGTTGTTTTCTGTTTAATGAGTTTAATTTTCTCCCTATCCATTAGTTTATTTAATGGCAGATCAGCTTGATCCTATTGAGGCTTGGTTTTAGGCTTTGTTCAGGCATGTCTATGGTAGCCTTTATTCTAAAGCTACTGCAATTTTTCCCTAAGTTATAGCCTTCTTGGGATCTCAGAGAAATCCTTTTTCTAAATCATAGCTTTTGGGGGGTCTTAACTGAATGCTCAGAGTGTTCACCAAAGCCTGTCTACTTGCTGGTTGGAACCCTAAAGTCCTTCAGCAATCTGCAACCTCTGGAATGTCCATTCAATTCAGAGCTCCTAGGGGTTGTTCTCTGCCAGGCCTTGCAGGGTCTCATCCTGTGCTTGTCCAGCTTAAAATTCAGCTAGGTAACCAAGGATCTATATACAGATTTCTGGAGCTCCTACCCTGTACAGCTCTCTCATCTCTAATATTCTGCTCCTCAAATTTCAATTGCCTCCTTATCTCTGAACTTCAATCTTTCTTTCTTCCAGTGACTCTGTTGTTTTGTTTGGTTTCCACAACTTTGTGTTGTATTTTTAAAGGTGTCCCCAGGCAGAAAGCCAGGGAGAATGTAGAACTCACCTTGTTTGTTTCTTTTATCTCCAGGTCACAGTACCACATGCCATACTATTGATTGTCAGATACCTAAAAACAGTTGTTTTATATATTTTTCTAGATTAACAATTATTTATTGTGGGAAGATAATTCCAATACCTATTTTTCCATTATGGATGGAATAATAAATTCTTCATCTGAAAAAAATCATTTCATGTATAATAGCTACTTTATTTTCTGTTTCTGATTGTCAGTATCTGAAATCCTTGGGATATAATTTTGTTTATTTTAATTTTTACTGATTCTTACTCATCATGAATTTTTTCTATGAATTTGATGATCTTTGACTCTGAGCTTGTGTTTGTTTGATCTTGATTTGTGAAGATCCTAGCAGCTGATGGAGTTTTGCTTTTCTCCAGAAAGGATTTGTAATTGCTACTGCTGGAAGCCAGGGGGTGCTACCAATCTGGTTCCACTTTGGTCCACCTTCAAAATCCTGGGCTTAAGGCAGGAAAGAGACTGATGTTCTGTCTTTCTACCTGGTGGTGGTTTAGGCTTCAGATCTCAGGTATGCTATTGGCATCTATCCTCTGGATAGCTCCACTTTTCTGATTTTCTAGTTGCTTTCTGTTCCTCACTCTGATTTTAGTGTCCTATTTTGTTTTTATGTTTTATTGGTTGAAGAGTTTGGAGGATGTTTTAAGCATATCCCCCAAAAAAGAGAAAAGAAAGACAAATTAAACTATTGATGTTTGTTTTACAGATTAACGATGGAGCTGTAATTTGGTCAGTAGGTTAAATTGGCATGAGTTATATAAGGTATCTGAGGAAAGATTGGGAATTCTACAACTCAGAAGAGTTCACAGCACTCCTCCAAGAATTCTTTTCACTTTGGTATTTGGCTATATACTATGTCCAGTTGAGTGGATTTAAGGAATGTATTACAAACTATCCCTCACAAAATGTACACACAACTTAAAAAGAATCTCTCAAAGAAACTGTGTGTCACACAGTGTAAACATAAGCACAAGATTTTAAAATATGGCAGATCTGACACTTCTGATTTTAGCGCTTTCTCAGTTTTATTACAAGGAAAAAGCAATGATAATGTAATCAGATGTCACAATGTCAGCCAAAATTTTTAAACATTGAAATTATTAGGATTATGTGAAATATAAATTTACATGTATTTACCTAACTCTAAGAATTACCTAACTCTAAGAATATATTGTTCCTTGAGATGTCAGCTAATGATACTATAAAGCTATCAGATTAGGAAAATATTTTAAAGATAAGCGGTCAGAATATGAAGATAACTTTCTATATTTTTTTTCAGTGATGTTAGAAGTCATGCAATATTGAATCCATTACTTTGTGAAAAGGAAGACTTATTAGCAACAGACAAAAAGGCACATATCAGTGGGGAATATAGTGGAATTTCCTGCTATAGTAAAAACTGGCTGAAAAAAAAATAACAAAGCAAACGATCTGTTGATAAACTAAGATGCAGTCCCATTGGTCAACCAAGGCAGAAAAGGGGGAAAAAAGCCAAAAATTTGAAGAAAAAGGTATTTGAACAAATAGGCATTATAGAAGCTTTGCTGTGCACTTGAGTGGAAGCACAGGTATTTCTAACTTTGTCTTGGCTTATGGTGTTTGCTAAATTTTGTTCAGTATTGAAATACACAAATAACTACTTTTTTTTTCTGTGCCACAAAAGTAAAAAAGTACCAAAGAACATGTATCCTTATTAGTAAATTACTTTCTTAATAAGATCAGTGTTTTGTAAAAATCAAAGATGCAGTTCCTAGAAATGCAATTTAAAAAGGGAATGAGACAGAAGTTTAGAGATAGTACCACATGTAATAATTTTGTGTAAACCAGACCTTTAAAATATAGTTTAATATTCACACACTTTAAAATGAGAAGGTGAATGACTAAAAAAAGCATTTGCACCATACAGATGTTTGATATTTATTTAGTGGCAAGCTTTTTTTCATGACTGCTGGCTTTCAGTAGCATGTTACCTATCAGATACTTTTTTTAAAAATTAAATCTAATCTTTCCCTTCAAGATAAATGTGCTAACAATAAGAAAGTTATTACTTTTAAAAGAAACTTGTGCTAGGACAATAGCATTTAGAAAGTAGATATTTGGAAATATTTGTGCTGTATTTTTTTTCTGAAAACATTTAAAACTATAAATACATCATATGTATATACATTTTCACATCTGCACATTAAAAAATCATGGAAACAGAGTTTTCTAATCATTTTGTAACCATTTGCTGAAAATTTCTACATATTACATCTTCTAGTTTGCTAGGACAACCGACTGACACTAGGGAAGATGGACATTTATTAGCCAAATTACATTTTTAAAAAATCTTTGTATAATTGATGGATGGAGTTGAAAAATGAGTGTAATTCTTTGGAAACTGCAGCCAATAGAGTTCTTTAATTTTTAACTTTGTATTTTGTGAGGTTTCAAATATTAAAACGATATCCAAATAGACTCTTAGAACTGGGCTTTTGGTTTGCTGTATCATGAAGTATGTAACAAGAAATTTAAGAAATAATGATATATATTCAGCTCCATTGGTTTTATTTGTGCCATTAGTAAAGTAAAATTAAAAATTTCTTTTTACTGTTTTTATTTCATCTTTATGTTTTATTTTTTAATTTAATAAAAAAGCAGATACATGTAGGGATACATGTACAAGTGTTCTTTTTTTAATAGAGATGCACAAACAATTTTGCTAAATTTACTGCATAACAACTTATTATTACAATTAAATGTTTATAACTATGGTTTAGAAAAGACAACAAAATTTCTTTAAAGTAGCTTTCATTAACAAAATTGCACAAGTGAAAATTTGTTTTGAAACAAGTAAAATGAGAAAAAGAAAGAAAAACCATTCCAAATTCTACGACCACCCAGAGATAATCACTGTTGAAATTTTAGTGCATACCCTTCCAAACTTTATTTTATGGGTATATGTATCTTCCTCTTTCACAAACACAGTTTTATTCTTCATTTAAATTCTTTTTATAGAGGGCCTTTCTACCTTGCAGAATTGTTTAAAATGAAATTTAAATGAGTTTTGGGGACAGAGATTAAAATTTTAAAAAACAATACTAAGAGACTACCTTCTGTAAACAAGGCTGAATCTTCATAATCACCCCTGTGTAGGATTATAAAATTTGTTTAATTTAGTTTTGGGGACAGAGATTAAAATTTTAAAAAACAATACTAAGAGACTACCTTCCGTAAACAAGGCTGAATCTTCATAATCACCCCTGTGTAGGATTATAAAATTTGTTTAATTTAGTCCATTTCCTGTAATTTTAGTTGCCTCTATCTAGATGTTAAATATGTGGTTTAACTACGAAGAGCAGTTATCAAGAAATAGTCTGACCAAATTCTGTGGTTTTCAGCTTGCTTTATCTTCAAATGACCTATGTAACAAGGCTGATAAATTAAAGGGGATTAAGATTTTCGGCACGGCTTTTGTTTCTGTTCAGCATTACAATTGTATTGAAACTGATAAAATATAATTTATAAACTAAAATTATTAACTGCATGCAGCAGGATAGAGAATAGAACCCAAAGAATGACAAGCAATGGAATTCTATCTTCATAATCAAGCAGTTATGTTTCTGAGGTGTGGTCCTGGACCCAATCTCATATCACATTTTTTATCAATGACTAATACTACCAGAAAAAACATTCATTGACACAGCAAATGAAACCCAGCTGGGAAATGAAAACTAAGAAGAGGAAGTCACATTCTCAATGACCAGATTGGAATCAAAATGAAAATTGGAGAAGTAAGAAGTAAACAAAATGAGTAAATCATTTGGGTAGGCAAAAATAACCAAGGAAGAACAAGTTTCACAGGAGGACTGGCTAACTATTGGTAAGCATCACAGAAGATAATTTAGGGATTTTAACAAAGACCAATCTGACTAGGATCAATAAGCTCGTGCTATTGTTAAAAACCAAACACAACATTGTAAATGTATGCCTTATTCCTGCTTCCTAGTTAAGTGTCATTTGCAAACAGTAAGAACTTGTTCTTTTTATTTTACCAGAAATGCCATTCACCATAAGAGCAAATATGAAGAACCTAACCACTCCAGTGACTGAAATAGTAACAGAGGAAAAACTAGTTTCACTGTAAGATTGAAGAAAGATTATTATTTTTTCTGTTGATACAGATGGAGTAGTTGAATAACGGTCTTTAAACGGAAACATATAGTTATAGACAAAATGCTATTGGAGTCAGGCTCTAATGCACCTCGAATAATTTAAAAATGGATTAGTTGTACTACTCTCCTTTCATGAAAGAATGAAAGAGAAAAGTTAAATTGTATTAGGAAGGAGTTAATTTAGAATAGATATGGATTAAAAAATAGGATTAAAAGGATTTGTTCAAAATTGTTAAGAATCTGGTAGAATTTGTACTGATAGATTTCTCTTTCTATGATGGTGAAATGTGCTATTACATGGAGGGATGCAATACAAAGTTTTTAATGTCCTGGCAGGATGTTAAGTTTTATGATTTCTGTTTTAGGCAGTAACTAGAAAAAATAATTTGCACCAAGGCTTGAAAGCTATAAAAAAAGGAGCAAGTTTGTTGTTATTAAAACTGTCAGGAGACATTTCTTTAATGTTTTTGTGTTACATACTTAAATCTAAGTGCAATTATCAGCAGCAGGTATCTGAATGCAGATCTGGTAAGAAAAGGACCCAGAATATACAGACAGTGGGTAGTATCCTAAAGAAGCAGTGTTCCTGTTTTATTTTCCTGATGCTGCTGCTTTATGTTCCTTTGGTTTTTCTTTTTGAAATTATTTATTTATATTACAAGTGATATATATTAACTTTAGGACATAAGCAAATGAGAACAAAAAACGCATACGTAATTCCACAACTGAGGGGGAAAAACAGTTAACATTTTGATGTATGTCTTCTCAGGCTTTTTCTTATGTGCGTGTGTAAATAAAATATTTTATAATGTATTCTTTTAATTTTACATGTATTTTAACCGTTCATAAAAACAGGACATTTGGAATCTCTTACTTGATTTAATATCATGAACATTATTTCTTATTGATATACTAGGTCTACATCATCATTTTAAATGGCTGACAATTTACATAATCACCACCTTTGGTCATTTAAGTGTTTCTAGTTGTTCACTATTATTAACAACTGCAAAAATTATCTCCAATATTACTTTTTTTTTTTTTTTAAAGCAAGCAGAGCATTGGAACAAAGAAGAAATTCAGGGCATTTATTCATCAAGCAGATATTTATTGAATACTTATTTGGGCTGAACATTGCATTAACTGGGAGCTGAGAAAAAGAGAAGTGGTTAAGGCAAAAGCTCCACTTTCAATTAACTTTCAGTCTCACGGAACAGAAAGAGGAATTGATGAACAAGAGGTGACAAAATGCTCACCCTCTCTTTAAAGTAAATCTAGTTTAAGATTAAGTTGTTGGGTCAAGGGTTAGGGATATATATAGTAATAAACTAAACCGCTTCTGGAATTAAACCCCTACAGTTAATAATTGTTAGGTTTCTGCATAAAAAGTATTAGCCCACAACATCTACATTAGCCACTCTCCTACACACAAACAGAAAACCCGGACACAGCCATCAGCGCCCCCTCCTTGATTCCAGAAAGGGAGGAACCCCTGTCCCCGGCCTCCCCGCGGTGGCGCGCGCCCGGGACCGATCCCACCGCCCCGGCGACCGCCCTGCACTCCCGGCTTCTTCGCCCCCTTCCTGCGTCCTACGCCAGACAGTCAAAAACAAAACCTCCACCTAAGCACTTCCACTCGGAGAAGCCCTCCTGGCTGAGGGTGGCTTTGAAGATCAAGTGCAACGCTGCTTGCACGGTGGTCAAGGCGAGAGAGGAAAACAAACTTTGTTTCATGTTAACTTGGTTGGAGCAAAGCGATTCTAGGTAGAGATTTAAGTGAGACTCAGACTGTGCGCAGCGGGTTTTTTTGTTTGTTTGTTTTATTTTGCTTTGTTTTTTTATAAAAATCGTTTTACTTGATGAATAAGAATGCAGGGCTTGAAAACCAACAGGAGAATCTGGCGGGACGGTTCCAGCAGGTGGCCAGCCAGTCGCATGCCGGCCTCCTCCGCTCCTGTCCGCCGCCCTTTGGACTCCAGTTTCCGCGGCGGCTGGAGGGGAAGCATCCTTCACGCTGCAAACTCGCATCAACGGGATCCCCTCGTGGGAAATGCCCCCTCCCGGAAGACGTGCACTCGGACGGCCTGGCCCGTGTCCCCGCGCTCCTAGTCCGGGACGGGTGGGTGCCACATGCTCCCTGCGGCCCTCGGTTCTGCGCGGATCTCACTCCGCGCCCGGGTCGAGCTGGCACCACCCGCCGCCGCGAGGGGCGGAGGAGCTGCCGCGCGGGGCGGGCGCGGCGCGCGGGGAGGGGAAGGGGTTCTCGCGCGATTGGGCGAGGTTTCCGGTGTTGTGACTGAAACCCGTCAATATGGCGGCGATCGGCCGCGGCCGCTCTCTGAAAAACCTCCGAATACGAGGTAAGCTCGCTGAAGCCCTCACTCCCCACTGCCCGGCGCCCGTCAGCCCTGGCACTTGCCTTCCCCTGGCATTGAGTGGGGGGAGCGAGCCAGGGCGCTGGCCGGAGCCAGGGCAGCCGCCGGCCGCTGGCCTGCGAGCGAATCCTAATTGGGACTGTGTCTGTTTCGCGCAGGGCGGAATGACAGCGGCGAGGAGAACGTCCCGCTGGATCTGACCCGAGGTAACGAGGGGCGCCGC
>NW_007726529.1:148260-170248 GCF_000696425.1 Galeopterus variegatus | reverse complement strand
GGGGCGGCGTGACAGGGGCGGGGAGCCCGTCGGGCTGGGCTTTTCGGGGACAAATGGGGGGCGCGGCGGGCGCTGGCGAGGGCGCGCTGCTGGGGAGGAGCCGGGGCCGGGGGCCGGAGGCAGGGGCGGGCCCCGCACGGCACCGGCGAAGGTGCGGGGGGCAGAGCCTGAGCCCCGCCTGCCGGCCCGCGGGAGCCGAGCCCGGGACCGCCTCGCCGGACCCATCCCCCTTCCCTGTGCCCCCTTCCCTCGTCGGAGCCCTGCTCGGGGCCTCGGGCTGTTGCGGGTGCGGAGGAGCACCAGCGGAGCTCGGCCGAGCCGGCGACCCTCTAGGTTCCCTGGACCCCCGGGGGAGCGTTTCACACTTATCCCCGAGCTCTGGCAGCCGAATCCCGGAGGCGGCCGGAGGGACAGGCTGTTATTTAGGTTGAAGGAGGATGTTTGAGGGAAGAGCGACCACATCCTGCCCTCCCCGTCCCCCGGAGCAGCAGCCGGACCTGGTCGGTTCTTGCTGACTGCGTGACTGCTTTTCTCGTTTTCCCGCAGGATTGATGACTCGGTAGTGAAGCATAGACCCGGTCTTTACTGCGAAGTGTCTGGTTTACGCTGTATTTCCCTTTCCCGGGTCGCTGGGACTGTAGTTGGCAAAAGACCGCCCCTCACCCTGCAGGTTCATTGTTTACCTTCTGCAGTGGAGATGGGTTAACAGGATAAACGCGGGTTATATTGTTAAGGACCTAAGCCGGCTACTAGCCAGTATTTCTTCTATCAGTCGCCTTACTAGAGTTCATTCGTCAATGTCTCGCTCTCTGAAGATTTAGTAGTTAGGGACGAGATCCTTTTCCCTTCCACGATAAACAGAATTTGGTCTACTGATTCCGACGAAGTCATATTTCATACTAGCTGTAGCTAGGATTGTAAACGCCTTAGGAAGTTTTTAAAAGGTCGTTGTAAACATACTGTGTGAGATTTATTTTTACCCTATGTTGTCTTTGACGTAATGACTGTCATCTGCGGAATTTGTTAGACCGGACTCATTGTTGACAGCGGATCATCTGTGTATTGAAAGCGTAGTGCATTCTGTAATTTGTTTTATTTTGTATATCATAATGTAAGATTACTGTTTTATAAACTGAAAGGCCAGTTTTCATTTAGCTGCAAGAGTACATTTTTGTAATTTAATATTTTATTCTGAAAGTTCAGGGACTTAGTTTTAAGTGAAGTAGATCCTTTTACAAGCAGAAACATTTCTGAAATACAATATAGTAGGGCTTAAGTACTGGAAATGGCAGGCAACCAATTAGAGCACCAATGCACTAATTTGAAACATTTTTCAGCAGATCGGTTTTGGGAATTAGTGAAGAAAGATGTAAAAGCACGAGTGCACTAATTTGGAACATTTTTCAGCAGATAGGTTTTGGGAATTAGTTAAGAAAGATGTAAAGCTTTTGATTTTTGTGCAGCAATTTAGAAACTTGACTATATATAACACTCATATGAAAAATTATGTAAAATAGACTTTCTAGTAAACTTTTTAACAAAATAATGATAATTCCTACAGACCTGAAATTCAGTATTTCAGGTCTGTAACAAGTATGGTTTATTAGTGACTTAATTTACATACAAGCATGTGTGTTTTGGATGGACGTGAAAAGAGCATTTATTAGATAAACTTGAGTCTAATTTGTGCATTTAAGAATCTGCTTGGATGTGGCACTGGAAATAAATTACAGTTTTACTTAAACTTGAGTTTGTTGAACTCCTGTATGAGGTGGTTTCTCTGGTGTCAAAATTTTGGTTTGCAGAAAAGCTATGTACAAATTTGATCAGATACCTTTGGTTTACTCCAGTTTTACTATGTTTACTGTTTAAAATGCTGTATTCCTGAGAATTTAGTAAACACCTAATTATGTCCCAAGGTGTTTCCAGGACAATATAAAAAGTGCAGAAAATGCTATTTTTGCTTACCCTGGCAAAATGTACTTAAGGTTGGAATAAAATATATACAACCAATTGAAACTGATTGCAAAAGCAATGTGCGACTAAGAGAGGTTATTTGAGAACTGTATTACTAAATGATAAGTAAGTTTAGAATAAAAAAAGTAATCTGAGTTAGTCATTCTATAGTGACACTGTTGTTTAAAGAAATTGTTATTCTGACAGACATTTCATTGTTCAGAGAAGGCTTGTGGATTTAACATGAAAGTTTAAGAGGAATTGAACTTTAGTAATAATTTGAGAACTGTGAGGCAGTCCAGGTTGCAGCTGAAGGGCAGCTGTTTGTGGATTGGATTACAGCATGTAAAAAGATAAAAGTTTGGGCAACCAAAAACTTTTGTTTAATGCTAAGGCAGTGTTTGTTCTCATTCTAATTGTTTTTATGTTATCTTTGAGAAGTTCATTGTGTAGATATCTAACAAAATTCATTATAAAATAGAAGTTGTGGTCATTGTAATCCCTAAGGGAACTGTCAACATGTAGTGAAGAGAGAGCTGACTATAAAGTCAGATAATCCTGGGTTGTAATCTCAGCTGTGATACTTAATAGTTGGTTGATTTGTGGCAAGTTATTTGACCTTGCTAAACCCCTGATTTCATCTTAAAAGAAGAGATAACTTCAAAGCGTTATTAAGAATGTGAGAAGTAAATGCATTATTAAAGTACTCAGCAAGGGATGGGATACTTTGTGAATGATATTTAACATTAGTTTCCTTCCTGTATTGTGAAATCAGAATTCTTTAAGTCACATTAAAATATTTCAAATGAGTTTTGAATATTATAAACTTGTTAATAAGGAATTATGGTATTCAACCTTTATTTTTTTGTGACTAACTGTTGTATGAATTGGGTATAGTCTATCTGAAGGAGCATGCTTGAATATAACAACTGTAAAAAAAGTAATCTGTGAATTACCAATAAATTGAAGCACAATCTGTTATATGCACTTAAGATAAAATGTAGTATTTTATTTTATAGAACCTTAGAATTTTTCTCTCTGACTCCAGAAAATTTCTTAGCGATAATGACTTGGCTAAGATAGTTCTAAGGTTCTTTGGTTTGGTTACTGACGTTAGTGCTATGGTTCATACATAGAGTGCCTCAATTAAAAATTGTTGGATTAATTTTGACCTAGTTTAGGAACTTCATTGTAGTCGATTTTACGGTTAATTTATTGGTAATTGTTGCTTTCAGTTTTGTTCAGACAACTTCTCTATGTAATTTGTGAAAGTCCCTGATACTTGCTATTGATGTCATTAAATACTCTCCATATTGCATACCAAAATGTATTTTGAAACCCAGATGCTTCCATTAGCTACTTGCACTGCAAGGAGAGACTTTTTTTTTTTTTTAAATTTAATAAGTCCAGTAGTGCATCTCTTCCTGGTACTGAATAACTTGAAAAGACACAGTGTTCTTCCTGGGTAAGTCCCCCCTAGTATAATTTAATTATTGTGTTCAAAGTGAATTCCCAGAACATGGACACACCTGTATTCAACTACAATTATTAGAATATAATTTATTTAAATGTACTATTGAGTTTTGTAAGTTTTCATTATCTAACCCCTTTTCTTTCCCATTAGTAAGAATAAAAAGTTTACTGTCTTGGTTACTGTTTAATACCTAGAAAGTAGGAATTTTATTGGAAATGATGTAGATTTGAACACTAACTTTTTGTTTTCTCATTTCTTCTAGTTAGTTTACTCATTAGTTGCTCACTTCAGTTAAACAAAACAAACATTGACTGGATGCCTGTTATATATCAGATACTGAATTAAGCGCTAGAGGAATAAAAATGAGGAAGATGTTATCACCTTTTAAGGAATTTATTAGAACAGACATAAAGAAGTGATTTCAGTATGGAACAGTAAATTAAGTAATCAACCTATACAAGGAACAGAAGTAGCCCAAAAGTAGCCAGAGGAGAGAATGATTATCTGGTGGGTAGAGGGTCAAAGAAGTTTCACAGGACTGTAGGGCTCACAGATCGACTTCTAATAAGAATGGTGGTAGACATAGTGGAAGGAAATATGGGCACTCTAGGGAATATATCACACCTTGGAAAAGGGAAAGTCAGTAGGTAAAAGAGCTGCCTAGGAGGCTACTGATATAATCTGACAGATGATAGAGGACGATCAGGTGTTGGCTACAGAAACGAAGTTGAATATATATTAGAATGGAGGAATCAACTAATTTGCTTTCTTCAGATTTCGAACTGGCTTTGTAATCACCCTACTCTGTACAGAGAACTCTTATTTCTTAATTAAGAAAGTAGAGACCGTCTGGTGTGAATTCCCTAGTCTCCCCATACTTAGTCTGTTCCCCTGAGTCACAGAGTAAAGAAAGCATCTCTGTTCCTTCAAGGGTAACTTGAAAAGGAATTTTATGCTTCTAATACTGTTCCCTCTAAGATTCTTTGTAAAACTAAGATACCTTCTTTATTTCTTCCTTCCTGTCAGCTCAGTTTTCTCGTGTTAGCAAGCATTTATTATATCCTTCATATGGAGCCAGTACTATGCTAGGCATGAGTTGAGGGTGGGAGATATGGAGCGATAAAGACAAAGATTACAAAACGGTTTTTCTTCTGTAGGCTCTACAGACAGAATAGTTTATCCTCACTCCACAACATTATTTCCTAACCACTATATATAGTCTTGCGAGCCAACTCTCCTTCTGTACTGAGAATACTTTTTTGAGGGATGCTGGTAAACGTCTTGCAAAACTCATCGGCATTTTTAAATTTCACATTCTACTATTAGTACTATTACTGTATTAGTAGTTTTATGCCAGGCACTAAAATATATATTGTCTCACTTAATCTTCAGCAGATGTTTGAGGTAATCATCTTGTCCTTATTTTCCAGTTGAGAATATAGGCTTTGAGATTTTAAAGGACCAAAACTCAGAAAGGTATAATTGACCCAGGGTCACAGGGCTAGTGAGTGACTGGTATGGTATGTGTTTGATAATCATCAAAGTCATGATGTGTAAAACTTTGCACCCCAAAGTGTACCCACTTTTTATTTTCTAGGTCCTACTGCTGTGCTCTGTTATTTAAGCTAGAGACCAACTACTTATCCTCTTCATTTTGTTGCTAAATTCCTCCAGTTTGCCTCCAAACTATATCGAATTCAATCTCTCCTTCTATTCCTATTTTCATTGGTCTAGTTCACATCTTCATTATCTCATTTGCATGACAATAAAGTCTTGCTTTTGGTCTAACCTTTTCTACTCCCTCTGCTGCATGGCTGCCAGGGTTATTTCCGTGAAATCTAGATCTGATCTTGTTATTCCCTTAAGTAAAAGAAATGAAGCACATACACACTCATACTTTACAGGCCCATGTTTGCTCACAGAATAAAATCCAAATTTCTTACTTTGGCATTCAAGGCCTTTTATGATTTATTCCTATTTATTTTCCTCTGTACTACCTTAACCTTACAAGTCTCAATGTATCTGCCTTTCTGCATAGTTCATCTGTGTAACACACTTCCACCCTTCATTGCAGAGTGTCTCAAGGAGATTGGGGAGAGTGTTAATCTAAAGTACCAACCCCCATTCTTGTTCGCTTCTCTTGGAAACTCTTATGCTCCTAGTTGAGAATAATTGCTTTAGTCAAGTAAGGCTGTTTGCTGTTCCTTGAACATGGCATGCAGTTACATATTTACTTGACTTTGCATAGGTGTTTCCTCTGCCTGGAATTACATTTCTAGCACTTTATATCTATAGAAATCCTAATTCTTTATGGTTGAGGTCACATGCCACTTCTGAGAATCCTTTCCTATCATCCCAGTGGGAATTTATTGCTTCCTCTTCTATTTTCTACATCTTTATTTCTTTCTAAATCACACTTACCATTGTCTCATTTTAGTTCTTTGTCCACTTCTTTACCCTTCACTAGATTTTAAGCTTCTTGAAGGCAGGAATCCTCTTTTACTCATTTTTAATATCTGCCCGCACAGCCCCCACCCCCGCACATCTATCATACCAGTATAATACTTACTGAAGAATTTATATTGAATGGAAGAGTACAGAGAGATGAGAAAAGGAACAGTATAGTATTAAGGAGGATAAAAGTGAAAAAGCACTTTAAATTTGCAGTCCTGACAAACAATGAATTAATGGTGTGCTGTAAAATGGAGAAGTCCTTTTGGGAGGGATGATGAGTTCATCTTTGCACTTTGAATTTCAAGTAATTGACTCTGCCAGAGAATGTAAGAAGTAGCAGCAGATACTGGAATGGAGGTTTAGTAGTAGTATTCTGAACTTATGATCTGTCTAGGGTGTTGAGAAGAGGAAGAATGTACTGTAAATGGAGAAAGAGCTAAGGATTGGAATGTTCAAGGATAAGATGACAAGGGTGTATGTCATAGGGTAGGAATCAATAAGAAGAAAGGGGCTAACAGAAGAGAGGGAAATTAGGAATATTATGATCTCTGAAGCCAAGAGGAGAGTTTTGAGTTGAAGGGGCTGTGAGACGGTAGCGATGAAGTTGGGGTTTGGGGAACTCAGTTCTCCTCCTCCTAAATCTGGGGATGATCTTGGCATGCTATTTACCCTCTCTGTGCTACAGGTTCCTCACTTCTAAAATGCATAATACTTTACATTTGTAGCACTTTCACCTTCCATCTTTGTGATTTCAGTTTCCTAACCTGTCGTATAATAATACTTTTACACTTGTAGCACTTTCACCCTCTTTGTGATTCTCAGGTATCACCACTTTCCTGGGATATTGAAAGGTTAGAAAGCATTTACAGTCTTGTTAAATCACCAAGAGAAGCATTCCCATAAACAATAATGAATACATGTAGAGGTGGTGGTATTTCATAGCACTTTAAATGTAAATTACAGTCAGCTTTCAATTTCCTTTTAAGTGATCTATCTGCAGTGACTTGCTGCCTCCTCCTCCTTTCAGGTCTCAGGCTACCTGAGAAAAACAGGAAAATAGGGCTGTGAAAAGCACAGTGGGGTGAGTGAATGGTTTGCATGCCTATGTATCTATACCTCTGACTATCATCAGGTACACTCCACTGTCAGTTAACTGCACTCAAAAAGATGGGTAATGGTAGAAGAGTGCTAAAAATGTAATCTAAGTATTTCTTTTTATTTATATGTGGTTTGGAAAGATTTTATGTTCTTTTTTCCCCCACAGTAGATTGATGTATCATTTCTTTGAAATTTTATTTGAATTATTAGCATCGATTTTTATTTCCTAAGCAAATACTGTTAGAGTAGTGTAAGAAAGTAAACAGGTTAGAATATTTATTAGGTACTTCACATATGAATAATGGAGAGTTGACTGTTAATACATTTTAGACCATCCATTGTTTTATAGTATCTGCTTTTTGTTAGTGTGGCCAGGATAAAGCTGAATAGCTCCTTAAAAATTCTATTTCTACAACAAATTATAATTATAAAATTATACAGATGCCAAAGTAAATTGAAAATAATTTTGTAAAACTAGCTAAATAAAACATTCATTTACCCAAAGTAATATGGTCAAAAGAACCTAAACTTGCAAACATTCTTCATATTCTTACAGTCTTTCAGCCAGACAGGTTGCATAAACTGAATAATATAGCTAGTAATGGTGGAGTTTATATAAAATATAATAAAATTGAGGATACGCCAATGCTTTAAACATATCCTTTTTAAGGAGTCAATTGAATTAAATAAATATAGAAAATACTTTTTCTTAACCTTAATTACTTGGATTTTAAAGACTGGCTCCTACAATTACTTTTCCATTTTTTTAATCCCAGTATGTTGAAGAATTTGGATTTGTAGTAGTTTTGCTAATGTCAACCAGTGTATTTTTGATGAATACCTTATATAGTCATGTTGGTAAGTGCTATTGTGATTGGGGGAAGCATAAATCTTTCTAAAAAGAGTTTATATTATTGGTGGGATATAGCTGTATCAGTGCACAGTGTAAGGTAGTAGTATTTGAAGTATCTGTCAATTATCTTTACAAAGAACTCAAAAGATAGAGGAGTTCAGGGAAAAAAATGGGAGATAGCTAAAGAATGACCTAGAGGAAAAACCTCACAGAAGTGACAAAGAGATGACACCTGTAAGACTTTGCACGAAAGGGTAGCATTTAAACAGATAGAGTTCTGGACCAGGGTTTTAAAAACCATAACTAAATTGTGTGAACTAACGTATTCCTGGCATATTATTCAGTATTTCAAGAAAATGTTGAGAAAAAGTTTTTTCATCTATATAAATCTCTTAACTGTTCAAGATTGATAATATTTCAAGTTTGGGCTCTTTTGACCTTTGGAGGTAGTGCTGCACTGGACTGAGAGATTTTGGATAAACTTTATAAAGTATGTAAAATAATTGTTTGTGTACTTGTGACTGTGAGTTGATTATATAAATGCCTGCATTCCAAACTCAAACTCAAGCATAAATGATTTTTTTCTTCCTTGGTTTTGTAGTATATATGTCTCTCCTCTTCATTAATACTTTTTTTTTTTTTTTTTTGGTGGCTGGCTAGTCGAGATCCAAACCATTGACCTTGGTGTTATAGCACCATGCTCTAACCAAAAAAGCCAGCCTTTCTTTTTTTTTTTTTTGTCTTTTTGTCTTTTTTCGTGACCGGCAACGGATCGCAACCCTCAGTGTTGCGCCCAGACCGGACCGGGACCGGCTATGGGATCGCAACCCTCGGTGTTGCCCCCGCTCCTCACTCAGGCAGTGAGCAGCCGGTCTGTATGTGGGATCCGACCGCTCCCGCCGCGCTTCCCAAGCAGCGCACTGTAGCAGTGCGCCACCGGGCCGGCCCAAAGCCTTTCTTCATTAATACTTTTGATTGAGGGTAGTATGCATGTTCACAGGGCTCTGTAAATTTGTTATGAAATTTATTTCTAGATGTATGCAGTCTGGAATTAGAGACTATAAAATGGAATGGATAGTGTTGTTTTGTCCTCACAATTTTAAATGTGTGGCCTGATATTGAGTATTTGTATAATTTGAAATTAATATTATCCTGAAAAATGCAGACTGTTTTACTGCCGAATCCAGACACCTTACCCACACTTCTACTGATCTGGATAGAGAATAAGTAGTGTTTGAGGAAATTATTGCTCTTTTTATTAGAGCAGTGAAGTAAGACTTGAATTGCCACTTGCAGGGATTTTAGTAATCTTGCTCTGAATCCAGTGTAATTTCATGTTACTTATAATGAATAAAGAGTGAAGAGACAGAGAAGCTGTAAACAAAGAAGACTGCCAAGTAATTTTTTTAGTTACTAAAAGAAACAGCTTGCCATATAGAAGTGTATTTAACTATTTTAGATGTGTGCACATACATATTTTTATCAGGAGTTTCATACTTAAAGGAATCACATCTTAAAATAGTATTCCTAAATATTTCCGTGCTTAGAGTTCATCCTTCATGTACTGAAACTTTTAAATCATCTGTTTTTTTTAACTCATAATTCTATTATGTACTACCTAAAGTTCACCACACTCCTATCACCACCATCCCCCTTCCCCAAAGGTGGGGGTAAAAAGGAAAAAAGAAAAACTCTGAGGGGAATTAGAGTTGCAGGAGAGACTCCAGTGGTTGGAAACATACTTTGAGGTAGGTGAGCTGTTAACTCTAACATTTAGCTATATGGTTGTTTCTGTGTGTGTGAACAACCAGGTGGCAAATAGAATATTGTGAACTTTTTATTCAGCACATTTGTTGTAGATAAGAAGTTTTTAACATATCTATCACATGTGATATTAGTATAAAATACTCAGAGTTTTTTCCTACCTTGTTTATTTAGAATGACTTGTGGTTTTATTACTGTAGTCTATAATTTCTACTGTATTTTCTAATGAACTTGGTACAATGAAGTCAGATTAATTCTTTCTTTTTTTTAAGTTTTTTGGTGGCTGACCTGTACAGGGATTGAACCCTGGACCTTGGTGTTATCAGCACCGCACTGTAACTAACTGAGCTAACTGGCCAGCCAGATTACTTCTTCTGCTATATAAGGTCTCATATGTCATATAAGAATAATTCTTGCATAAGATTTTTATAACTTTTAAGTGAGTTCAATTTTAGATTAGAATAGCTATAAAAGTGTTTAAATCACTTTGATAAGAAACTTAAAATTGTCTTTCTTCTCTCTCAGAGTTGTTTGTTCATGTTTCAACATTGTTTTGAATATTTTTTGGAATGCTCACTTATTGTTTTACCTAGCAAAATGGGAGAAGTTATTTGAAAAGATGCTGGTTGTTCTTCAAAAGTAAAAAAGAAGGAGATGATAAAGAAATTTGAGTAAACTGTGACACTTGCCTTTTACTATGTTATTATTTCTTCTTACAGTTACTTTGTTTTATTTAAAAATAGGCGATTGATTTTTGAGTTTTAGTTTTTCACATACATCAATAATTATTTCTATGTTGTAAAAGTACCACAGAGAAAAAGTGTCATTATCTTTAAAACCAATAAACATATTGCTACTAAATGTTCACCTGTGATATTTGAATATGCATGAGTTAGGGAAGGTGCGTGTGTGTATAAATCTGTTTATTTTTAGGCATATTTGGAAGCTACCTTAGAAATAATTTTATTAGCTCTCCCACTCAAAGCAGGAATCCTTATTACAATATCAAATGGCTGTCATCCATCATCACTCAAACCCTCCATGGATGGGTAGGTTATTCACAGTAGTTTGTTCCTTTGTTGAGAATTATGTTTGTTAATAAAACTCTTATATCAGATTAGCCAAAAAACAAATTAAAGAATAACTTTCAGTAATCGGTCCTAGTTCTTTCCTTTTAAACAATTTTTTCATTCTTTGATAAGTATTTACAAATAGAAAGTAGTAGGTGTAATAGGTTCAACACTGCAGGATTATTAAAGAGAGAGTCTTATCCTTTTCCTTTTGTCACACAGGTCAGTCACCAAGTGTTTGTTGAGTATCTGTTGTGTGTCCAGCATTGTTCTAGTTGCTAAATGTTTAAGAAATGGTCTTTGATTACAAGAAATTAGCAGCAGCCACCATATTTTGAACTATGTTATATGTTGGAATCTATGTTAAAAAATCATACCACATAAATTATCTAATTTAGTCTTCCTGCTTACCTAGCAAATGTGTATAAATGTAACTGATGAGGAAAGTGGGTTGATGCCTAACTAGCCTAAGATCATATAGGTATTAGAGAGGTGGGATTCAGACCCCTTTCGTTGTTTTTAATTCTAAAACCCATGTACTTAACTCTTTACAGTCTTTCCAAAAATAATATCAACAATAAGTACAACAGAAGATAATTCATACTACTGGGACTAAATGAGTATTCTATATATTGGAAAGTATTTAGAACCATCAGGAAACAGATTATTAACTGAGCTCTGAAATGTACATTTTAATCATTTAGGATAAAATTATTTCTGTGACTACTACATATTTCTCTTCTTTCTTTTGAAGAATTTACCAACTATATTTTAACTTTTTCTCTTTGGCTAGGGTTATCATGAACATCGATTTTTGTGTTGGGGGTGGTGGAAAGACAATTAATTATCATTCTGTGTATCTGGCTGTGGTTTTGATTTATGTGCTGCTTCATTGCTCTCAGCTGTTGCTTTACATTGCTATTATTGTTCCTATATTTAGCAGTCCTTTAATTCTTAATTTTTTTACTTTTATTGTGGTGTAGAATGGAAACTGTGTAACTGGACTTATGTTAATATTATATATAAAATAAATGGGTTGTGATTATAAAGAATTAAAGGGCCCTACTGTCAGTAATATATATGACCTGTAGTGAATAAATGTAGTGATGATACCTACTTTGAAGTTTTATTGTCATTTTTTGGAGTGCTTATGTTTGCATCCTGCTTGTTTTCCAGATAGTTAATTGCCTCATAGCATAGTTCAAGGTAGGCAAAGTGACTTGATATAAAGATGGTATATATGTATATAATATGAATAGTAGTATTATATGAAGATAGATAATAAGGTACAAAATTTGACTAATATGGATACAATAATACCTTAACTGCATGATATGAAGATAGTCTAGCATTGTAATTAAGGGCCAGACAGATCTGTATTTGAATCCTGACCCTGCCTCTTCGAAGATTATGACTTTGGACAAGTTGCCTTTTCTGAGCATATATTCTCATCTCCATTGGACATAATACTTATTTGAGGAGTGAATGAGATATTTGTCAAATATTTATTACAATTTTGGCACATAGATAGAAATAGATATTAGGTTTTCTTATTAGTATGGTCAGTAAAAGCATGAGAGATGAGAGAAGGGAGATCTGTGTGAGCTGGAAAAAAAAATCATAGAAAGTGGGGCATTCTTTTGGTGGGTAGAATGTGGTTAAATTAAGAGGAAATAGGGCATGAATAAAGGCATGAAACATTTTACTGAAAGGAACAAAGATACAGAATTTTAATATTAATATTGGATTTGAAGCGTAGAGGTAGGTAAGTTATTGAGGGCCTTGAAAAATATGTGGAGAAAACAGTAAACATTATTTTAAAACACTTTATTGAAAGAGAACATAGATCCAAAAAATGTTTGTCATAAATGTGCAATTCTGTGAATTTTGACAAACTGAACACATGGGTAATCAGAACCCAGATCAAGAAATGTAATTTTGCAACTCCCTAGAAGCTCCCAATGTGTTTCCTTCCAGGCACTACGTCCCACGCCAAGGAAGCTACTATGCTGACTTCTAACATCATAGATTAGTTTAGTCTGCTTTTGAACTTTATATAGTGTACTCATACAGTATGTATATACTCTTTTGTATCTGGCTTCATATGCCCAACGTTATATTTTATAACCATGTTATATGTAGAGTTGAAGTTATTTTAATCCAAGTCTGCTTATATGTGTCAGGTATGTCATGATGTGGATGGATTCTTTACTTTTGGATAGGGGTAGATTTATAGGGGTGGGCAGCATTTGCAATAGTTATGATAATTCCAACTTAATTTAAAATTTTTAAATCATTTTCTGTGTTTCTCTTTTGCCTCTTCAACCTGACCTTTTGATTTAATAGGTTTTTTAGCGAGTTAACACATCTAGATAGGTGATTTTTTTTTTTTTTTTTTCTGAATGACTGTTTAAAGAAAAGTAGAGAATGAGATTAACATAAAGAGTTCAAAACTACAGTTAGAAGGTTGGAAAAATTAGAAATTCCAATCCAGTAAAAGTTTTGTGTTGACCTAATTTAGTTGGTGGAATGAATACCAAAATTGGTTTATTTCTGCAGAGTAAAAGAGAAGATAATAAAACAATATTTGGTCCTTAGTCAACACTACTCTTATTTGGAAATACCAGTATGTGTTAATATGTTAGATTTACAATGTGTAATTGTAATTGTGCATCAAAGTTGAAAAGTTATTGGAGAACAAAATAGAGATGCTTCTCCTTGAAAGAGAATACGTTTTGTTATCTTGTCTGATTTTTATTTAAAAGCTCCAAAAGAAACCCCATTAGAACTGTCTTATTCTGCTTCAAATTTCACACATAAGGAAGTTATAAAGTAATGTGATTGATTATTTAATACACATATTAGAACTTTATGAGACTGAGTGCCTAAGATCTCATTGATAGTTATAAACCATTTCTGTGTGATTGTTTCTCTTCTTGCCTTTTTTTCCTCAATTTCTCTCCTTGGTCTCTGTTTCTATTTTGATATTTCTACCCTTCTGGTGACTCTTTACTATAATGGAACGTGCTATACAGGTGGTTTACATTTTTCTTTTGCTGTATTTCATAGTGTTTTATGTTTGATCCTGTTTTAATTTTTTTTTTTAATTTTTATTTTGTCAATATACAATGTATATGATTATTATGGCCCATCACCGACACCTCCCGCCCTCCGCCCTCTCGCCCCTCCCCCCCCAAGAATGTCCTTTCCGTTTGCTTGTTGTAACAACTTCAAAAAAAGTATAGTTGTTATATCTTCTTCCCCACCCCCCTTCGACTTGATGATTTCCATTCCTTTGGATATATTCCCAGGAGTGGGATAGCTGGGTCGTATGGTAGGTCTATCTTCAGCTGTTTGAGGAACCTCCAAACCATTTTCCATAGGGGTTGCACCATTGTGCATTCCCACCAACAGTGTAAGAGAGTTCCTTTTTCTCCGCAGCCACGCCAGCATTTATCTTTCGGTGTCTTTTGGATTTTTGCCATCCTAACTGGGGTGAGATGGTATCTCAGTGTGGTTTTGATTTGCATTTCCTGGATGCTGAGTGATGTTGAGCATTTTTTCATATGACTGTTGGCCATTTGCATATCTTCTTTAGAGAAATGCTTACTTAGTTCTTTTGCCCATTTTTTGATTGGGTTGCTTGTTTTTTTCTTGTAAAGTTGTTTGAGTTCTTTATATATTCTGGATATTAGTCCTTTGTTGGATGTGTATTTTGCAAATATTTTCTCCCACTCTGTTGGTTGTCTTTTAGCTCTGTTAATTGTTTCTTTTGCTGTGCAGAAGCTTTTTAGTTTGATATAGTCCCATTTGTTTATTTTTCCTTTGGTTGCCTGTGCTTTTGGGGTCATATTCATGAAGTCTGTGCCCAGCCCTATTTGCTGAAGGGTTTCTCCTATGTTTTCTTTAATAAGTTTTATTGTTTCGGGGTGTATATTTAAATCCTTGATCCATTTTGAGTTGATTTTAGTACATGGTGAGAGGTATGGGTCTAGTTTCAATCTCCTGCAAATGGATATCCAGTTATCCCAGCACCCTTTGCTGAAGAGGGAGTCCCGACCCCAGTCTGTTTTATTTTTTTTTCCTTGTGAGTTGGTGATGTGAGAGTTGGTGATAGAAAAAGATTCCACTGCCCATCTATTGGTGCTTATCTCCAAGAAATTAGAACTGAGTCTTTCATAGGAAATTGATTATATACTGGACAACAACTTGACAACACGTGTTTAGCATAGACATAAATAAAATTTTACTTATTTCAAATGCAAAAGCAATAGAGTAAATGTGAAAGTGAAACAAAAATATTGAACTCTACTGAAAAGTGAAGAAGTTTCTGATGAAGTGCATTTTCTAAATGCTGATAAATTAATAAATATTAGTATTTATTTTAAATATTTAAAATGTTTTAAATGTTATGCATACACTCTTTGGAAGTATGGGAAACAATGAGTTTGGAATTCCCTGAAGGTGGGAACATTTAATAACCCTGAAAGATCCTTCCTGATTCTGAGTCTAGGCTGTTTAGTTCACTGAGCAGGTTTAAACTTAGTTTGGATTATTAGTTACCAAAATAATACTTCTTGTTAGTGGTGAATTTTAAGTGACTGCTTATTTGATTCTATTAATTAAGAATGACACAATGCAGTATATCTGTATTTTTAACCAGGATTATATTATTTTAATCAGGATTATATTACTTATTGCTCTTATACAATGGCACATCAATTTTTTTTCTGTTTTAAATGACTTTTCCTACAATAGAGTTAAGTAGTGTGGTAAACTGTTGATTGTCCAACATGATCAGACCTTGGTCTAAAATGATATTTTGATTATTAGAACAACATTACCAGATGTGAAGGTTTATCAAGTGATGTGTTGTTTTAGCAGACATTCCAGAAATTATATGTTTCTAAATAGATGTTGTTTCCTTCTAAGCAGTCCCCTTGGAAGGGCATGCACTTGCTTTAGTGATGTTGCCACTGTTCAAAACATTTAAAACATTCTGCTTCTGAAGATTGCTAAAAGTTATAATGTAGACCTTTAAATTGCTGTTTGGCAGAATTGGATGAATTGGAGTTTGGGAAATGCTCAAATATAAATTGGGCTCAAATTTGAGAAGTCATTAAATCATTAATTTAATCACTCATTAATTTGAAAAAAAATTGTTTTGAAAATTCATTGAGTGCCTATGTTATTCTCTGTACTACTAAATCCTGGAATGTCGTGCATGAAAGACAGATAATTTTATTTTAAACCGCTACTATATGCAATGACTGCCATTATAATCTAGTCCCTGGCTACCTCTATAACTATTCTCATTTCCTAACTCTTTTCCCGTTATTCGATATGTTTAGTGAAATGACTTCTTTGCTGCTCATTTCTAATCATATTTTCTTTGCAGGGCCTTTGTACCTCTATTATATTCTGTCTGGATTGTTTTTCCTCCAATAGTTGTATGACTGGCTCCCTCACTTCATTTAACTGTTCAAATGTCACCTTTTCAGTGGGACCTTCTCTAATCATTCTATCTAGAGTAGCCCCCATCTCCATCACTTTCCCTTCTTTCATATTGGTTTTTCTTTCATAGCCCTTGTCATAGTAACATTACAGTATATATTATTTGTCTCCCTAGAATGTAAGTTTTGTGAAGATAAGTACTTTTTGTTCACCATTGTATCCTCAGTGCCTAGAACAGCCCCAGTATATTGTATGTGCTGGATAATGTTTGTTAACTGAATAAATGACTATCAAATTTGTGTTCTAGCTTAAGGGCTCCAGACCAATTTTTCTCTGCTTACTCAACATCCTAACCATGTAGTGAAATACATCAAACTATATATTTCAAACTTAGTAATTATCTTATTATTCTAAAAATATTTCTATGTTTCCCATCTGGGTTAAGAGCAGTACTTTAATTGGGCCAAATCAGACACCCAGGAGACATCTTAACCTCATTCCTTGTCCTTTTTCCATACACCAAATCTGTGACTGGGTGGTAATGATTTTATCTCTGAAATACTTGTAAAATTTGTTTTTTCTATTTCTGTTGCCCTGCCTTTATTCAGGCCCTTGTTTCCTTTCCTGCATGATTACATGGACTTTATAACTACATTCCTTACTCTATTTGTATCCTTTCCCAATCTACTCTCTTCTCTTTACCTAACAAGTTTCCAAAGAGTCAATCTTAACTCCCCAGCAGGGTTAACATCTTCCTTTGGACATTTCATGATATATTGCATGTTACCTTTCTTATAATATTGCTGTAATTTTGTTTACATATCTGCCTTTCTCAGTCACAATTGACAAGTATTTATTGACTTGTCCTGGGTACTGATCTTTTGCTGGCAATTCATTGGTGAGAAAAATTGAGGTCCTACCCTTGAGGAACTTATATTTTAGTGGGGAGAACACAGACAGTAAACATGTGAACATAGAATTTTAGGTACTGATAAATGCTATTAATATATAAAATTGGTAATGTGAAAGAGAGTTGACTGATGGTTGGGGGGATTGTCAAAGAAAGCTTCTCTTGAGGCAGTATTATTTAGTTGATACTGGACTAATAAGGCACCATGTGAAGATGTAGGGAGAAAGTCTTCCAATTAGAAGGAACAACTAGGGGCCGGCCCGGTGGCGCACTGCTACAGTGCGCTGCTTGGGAAGCGCGGCGGCGCTCCCGCCGAGGGTTCAGATCCCACATACAGACCGGCCGCTCACTGGCTGAGCGAGGGGCGGGAGCAACACTGAGGGTTGCAATCCCGTGGCCGGTCCCGGCCCGGCACGGGCAGGCAGTATTATTTAGTTGATACTGGACTAATAAGGCACCATGTGAAGATGTAGGGAGAAAGTCTTCCAATTAGAAGGAACAACTAGGGGCCGGCCCGGTGGCGCACTGCTACAGTGCGCTGCTTGGGAAGCGCGGCGGCGCTCCCGCCGAGGGTTCAGATCCCACATACAGACCGGCCGCTCACTGGCTGAGCGAGGTGCGGGAGCAACGCCGAGGGTTGCGATCCCGTTGCCAGTCCCGGCCCGGTACGGGTGCGACACTGAGGGTTGCGATCCGTTGCCGGTCACGAAAAAAGACAAAAAGAAAAAAAAAAAAAGAAGGAACAACTAGTATGAACAACTAGTATTTCCCAGAGATGGGAAAGAACACCAGTATGACGGGTGCTGATGAATGAGAGAGAGTGGAGGAATGTGAGATTAGAAGAGAGTGATAGACAAGTAATAATGTGGAGAAGGTGTTACATTTACAGAGGGAAATCATTAGAGGATTTTAGGCAGGGGAGTGACACGATCTGATTGTTTATAAAGATCACTTTGCTCTGTGAAGAATAGACTGTAATCCTTGAAGCAGGTTTTGCATGGCACATGTCACTAAATCGATTTTAATTGAGTGAAAAAGTGAATGAATTAATCCTTTCAATTTGATCATAAGATAGGAAAGATTAACCAGTTTGAATCACTTGAGACTGAAGTATTGTCTTTCAAGAGGAGAAAGCAGCAAAACCAACATTGTAGAAATGATGGTTGTATTAATATGTCACTTCCTTGTAAGGTATATGTTTATAACGCTAATTACTTTAATATTTTTGAATTATCAAGTAATGTCTGGATTATTAATTTTAATGACATTTATTTTTTACTGTGGGTGGAAATACTGTATTTATTTGCTTGTTCGGTTAATTAAACAGTATATGCCATAGGCAGAGAGTATTCTGCCAGATTCTCTGAACTTTCAAGGTTGAAGTTACTAGATAGATCAGACTCTGCTCTTAAAGTGGTTTCAGTTAGTTGCATATCACTCCAAAAATGTAGACTGAATGGATTGTTAAACTAGATGGACAAATCAGGTGGCCCAGAAGGGAGTTGTTAGCCTTGTTTAATCTCTGTAAAAGATAACTCTGTTCACTTTCCTGCTGCTCCTGTTAGATGCTTTTATTTAGATGTTGAATCTGTCCTTGGGAGTATGGAGAAATAGGGAAAATGGAAGAATGAAAGAAATTAGTGTTGCCTTTATTGTCTTTAATGTTTTGTTTTTTTAATTCTGAATATGAGTTCTCCCCTTCCTGTTATGTTAATCTTTCCCTTCATGCAATTATAATCTGCCACTGCCCTCCCACCTATCCAGCACCAAGATATGTGGGCTGTAAGTGCTTTGGAAACAATCTTTTTTCTTGGAGCTTAAGCAGAATGACTTATAGTCAAACTTTGGGGAAATTCTTGTCTTTCACTTCATAACTTATATTTATGTATTTTTTGTTCCTTTTTTTTAGTGAATGTGATCCCTGCAGTCTCTTCTTTAGCATCTAGATTTTCAACCAGTTGTTAAAGCTAAAAACTTTATTATTTATTTATTTTTTAACCTATGCTTGCTTCCTAATTCTGTGGATCAACATTTAAGTTGCTTTGTGTTGCTTCGCCCCCCACGGATTTGTCACCCCACTTCCCCTGGGTGATGGAGATGCAAAGGATTACTCAAAGCCCATCTCTTCTGAGCAGTGAGAGGCCCCAAAGTGGTTAACTTCCCTGCAACCCTCCAGCGAAAGAGATCCCTCCCTTGGGAAATTAACACCGAATTGGGGTTCTCTTCCTGCATTTATTTTCCAGACCAGGAAGTTACAGGAAGAGACATAGGCAGGGTTATAGTTTAACAGTGTAGGCTGGTAACTTTCAGTGAAACAAACCAGATGACATTCCAGTAAACAATTAAGTGATCTTATCAACACAAGCTTGATCTTAGCAAATGTTCCTTCTTACATCAATTTCTCAATATCTTTACATAACAATCAGTAACTAGTCTGTCTTTGAGCCAGCAACCTGCTGTGCAGCAATTCTTATCTTGCACCAGAGACTTATAGCCTGAGGAAAATTTCCAGTCCTTGCAAGGTCAATATTTGAAACTGCAAGGCTTTGGAAAACCAGGCCCTGTGAAGTACATATGCTTTATAGTATATTCCACACATTAATACATTTAATATTTATTTTTATGTGCCAGGTAATGTGCTAGATTCTAAATATTTTCTAAAGGGACTATAGCATAAGCACATTTGTGCCTTTGGTAGAGTAAATCATGGTTCAGGGTTAGCAAATACATGATTGCTGCTGTGAGAGAGATCACTCAGCAATCACCACAGTCTTTCCTCTGAGTTATGCTGAGGGTTCATAATCCTCAGTGTAGTATTCTCAGAAGGACTAGGGCTGACACTAGAGTTGAAACTTGTTTTGCCAGCACAAGTATAATTGAATAATGTCTGCATTTTGGTTTGTTGATTGAGTGATGTTTTCCTCTTAGAGCAAATACAGAAGGAGGATTTAACTACTAAATAAATTGTAATATTGTTTTCTACTGTTAACATTTCAAGTTAGATACATCAGGACATTGAAGAGAAGGAGGATTTAACTAATAAATTGTAATATTGTTTTCTACTGTTAACATTTCAAGTTAGATACATCAGGACATTGAAATAGCCTAAAATAAATTAGGGAAAAATTATGAAAAATTTTGAGTAGCGATTTGTCTTTTAAAAAAATAATTGGTAAATAAAAGTGGATATAATCTAGTCAATTGAACACTCTTACATGTTAGTGTAAGTTTGATTGATAGAAGTACTGTGGATGTGATTCTTAACTGATACTATTATTTGATATTTGTCACTTGATCTGAACTGAGAATTAGTAAGCCGAGTTTTTCACTAAAGAAGGGCTTTGTGGGTTATAAAATAATGTCAATGAAGATTACTGGTATGGATCCTTAAAGCTCAATGAAGCTGAATAAGCACCTAGAGTTTCAAGTTAGAAACTTCAGTGATTACTTAATGTAGTGAGACTTTTAACAGAAGAAGAGGGCTCTCTAGTTAGATCAGCTGTCAGTGTACTTTGAGGAGATTTTGACAGTATTTAGAGGACTACTGGACTACTTCAGATAAATTAGTCAGTGATCTACCTCAAACCCCCCCACCCCAGTTTTATTATATGTTTGCATCCACATGTATACATAAAATAGGAACTGCAAATTATGGAAAACCTCATTACTTCAGACCTTATTAGTGATTTGTACAGGTCTGGATTAACTACAGTTTACCTTTGCAATACTGTGAAAAGCTGTTCTTTTTTTATATATTAGTTTTAAGCTACTTTGCCTTAGAGATTAGTATATCACTCCTCTTTTGAAAGTATAAATTCTTAATTATTACAGTGAAATGAAGACCAAATTTGTAGTGGGGAAGATCTAGATTCAGAATTTTGCTCCATAATTTGCAAGGAAATATCAGACATGTTTAATTTTCTGAGTCTAAGTTTTATTTGTAGGAAGGGATATTGTGTATCTTATGAGGTCATTATACATATTAAATAAGAATATTTGTTCAAAGACCTCAGCATATTGTCTGGCAAATGTTAGATGAAAACTCAGAGGGCAAGTTTTAATAAATAAATAGTAGTTTACTTATCCATTCTTTTGATCGTGGACGTTTGGGTCATTTGTAGTATCTTGCTATTATAAATAATGATTTTGTACATAGTCTTGTATGTGAATCCTGGTACTCGTGTATGTTTCTTTAGATGATATAACTTGCTGTGTGATTACTGGCTATATGGCATGTCTATACATCTTTTTATGCACATAGGGAGTGAATCTGTATCTATCTATATATTTTTATCCTCATAGTAGCAATGTGTAGTTGTTGTTGTTGATCCATACTTCTGTCAACACTTGGGATTATCAGACTTTTATTAAAAATATTTTGTTACAGGGCCGGCCCGGTGGCGCACTCAGTAGAGTGTGGTGCTTGGGAGTGTGGCGGCGCTCCCGCCGAGGGTTCGGATCCCATATAGAGACCGGTCCGCTCACTGGTTGAGCGCGGTGCGGGCACGACACCGAGGGTTGTGATCCCGTTGCCGGTTGCGGTACAGGCGTGACACCGAGGGTTGCGATCCCGTTGCCGGTCTCGGTACGGGCGTGACACCGAGGGTTGCGATCCCATTACCGGTCATGAAAAAAGACAAAAAGGAAAAAAAAATATTTTGTTACAAAAATTTTCAAACATAGAATTAGAGAAAAAAGTATAATGAACCGTCATGTATTCTGCACTCTACTTCAACCAGTGTAAACATATGGGTTAATCATATTTCATCTGTGTATCCTTCCCCTCACCTCATGGATACTTTTAAAGCAAATCCCAGGTATATATTATTTCATTAGTATGTATCTCTAAGGGATAAGGTCTTTTAAAATATATAACCACAATGCTGTTAACACAACTAAGTAAATTAATAGTAAATTCTTTATGTCATCTAATATTCAGCCAGTGTTCTAATTTT
>NW_007726529.1:132585-148036 GCF_000696425.1 Galeopterus variegatus | reverse complement strand
AGGCGTGACACCGAGGGTTGCGATCCCGTTGTCGGTCTCGGTACGGGCATGACACCGAGGGTTGCGATCCCATTACCGGTCATGAAAAAAGACAAAAAGGAAAAAAAAATATTTTGTTACAAAAATTTTCAAACATAGAATTAGAGAAAAAAGTATAATGAACCGTCATGTATTCTGCACTCTACTTCAACCAGTGTAAACATATGGGGTAATCATATTTCATCTGTGTATCCTTCCCCTCACCTCATGGATACTTTTAAAGCAAATCCCAGGTATATATTATTTCATTAGTATGTATCTCTAAGGGATAAGGTCTTTTAAAATATATAACCACAATGCTGTTAACACAACTAAGTAAATTAATAGTAAATTCTTTATGTCATCTAATATTCAGCCAGTGTTCTAATTTTCCTGATTATCTTGCTATTATCTTACTTAGATATTTTGTGTCATGATTCATACAAGGTCAGCACATTTAATTTTTTTTAACAGATTAAAAAAGTAAGCTGTCCATCAAATTGCTTTTCTTTTTGGGTAATCTTTTCTATCCATATTAATTTCTTTTTTGCTTTCATCTTAAACTTTTTGAAAAAAAAATGTTTTTAGGTGGTTATTCTGCCTTGGGATTCATTGGGCATCCCGATTCTAAGTATTTCAAGGCTTTAAATAACTCCAGGAAATTCTCAGTCCTTGTCTTTTTTTAAGTATTGCATCAATCCCCATTTTCTCTTGTTATCTCCTTTAGGAACTCTCATTAAATATGTATTAGACTTTCTCATTATCTTTCTTGCTTTTTAAACTCTTTCATGTGTTTCATCTTTTTTCTGGGGGCCAAGTTCTGTATAATATCTTCAGATGTGTCTTTCAGTTTATTAATTCTTCCTTTAGTTGTGTTTATTCTGTTTATTCCTCCCATTGAGTTATTTCAATTATGATGTTTTTATTTTGAGAAGTTCTCCTTGGATCTTTAAAAAAAAATTTTTTAATGCTCTTTTGAATCTTATTTTTTCAATTCTTTCTTTCCTTTAAGCCAGGAGTTTGCAAATTATGGTCTGTAAATCTGGCCTACTGCCATATTTGTAAATAAAACTTTATTGGGATGTAATTATGCTCATTTTGTTTAAGTACTGTCTGTGACTGCTTTGGTGCTACAGCTGTGGAGTTAAGTAGTTGAAACAGAGACTGTATGGCCTTCAAAGCCTAAAATGTTTACTGTGTCACCCTTTATAGAACAAGTTTGCCAGCTCCCCTCTTTAGATATATAAAACTTAGTTACTGTTTTATTGTTTGTATGTATATGTTAATTCTAATATTTACTGTCTTTTTAGATCTTTGTTTATTGTTTCTGTTTATAATGGCTTATTTTGCTGTTTTCTTGTGTGGTTGTGGTTTTTGGTTTGTTAGGTTACCCACGCTAAGGCTGGTTACCTGGTTGGATGATTGGGTTGATTGGAGGTGGATGATGGTTGAATTTGCTTCTGACTGCTGCCCAGGAGCAATGTAGACCAGGAGCTACTTTAAATTAAAATTTTCCCATTGGTATTTTTTTGGACCATGCAAAGAATACATCTGTCTTTCAAAGCCACATACAGTAGCTTCAGAGTTGCAGGGAAGGCTTTTTTGTTTGTTTTGTTTTTGTTACCACTTTACCCATAGCTACTTTTCTCTTCTGTCTGCCTTTGTTGAATGAGTGTTCTAATTCACTCTTTCCTTAGGATGTGGTCTTTCCTAACGTTTCTCTTTATGCCTTATGGATTCCTTGTCTTGTACTGGACCAAGGATTAGCCCACAGTCCTCATGTCTTACTCTTAAGCTGTGAGGTTAGGATTTCTATGTGGGCTCTCTAGAGCAGAGCTTCTGAAACTTTAATGTGTTGTTGGTCCCCGAGACCACCCTCAGATTCAGTGATTTGCTAGGAGGACTCATTACAAAAGTAGTTTAACTCACTACAAAAGGACACAAAGCAAAATCAGCATGGGGAAAAGCATGGGGCAAAGTCTTGGGGAAAATGCAAGCTTCCAGTGGAGTCACACAAGACATACTTAATTTCCTCCACCAATGAATTGTGACAACATGTGAAATGTTGTCTACCAGTTAATCTCATTAGAGAATTAGCACCCAGAGTTTTTATCGAGGACTTGCTAAGTAGGCAGCCTCTGCCTGACAGGTAACAAAATTATAAACTCACACAAAAAGAAGTGGTCAGCATAAATCATATTGTTTGTATAACCAGTTTAGGCCTAGTGAGCCTAGGGAACCCTTTCATAATTTGAGTTCCCATATGCTAGCCAAGGGTCAACTTTGTAAGCAGGCCTTTAAAAGAATAAGCAGTTAAGCCTGCCAGGTTAACTTTTTTGTGTATAAATGTACAAATGAACCACCTGGAAATATTATTATAATAAAGAGTCAGATACAGTAGATCTGGAAGGGTATAAGACTCTGCATTCCTAATATTATCCCAGGTGGTGCCCATGTTATCATCCACAGGCACACTTTGGTAGCTACATAGTTGTTCTGAGGGCTAGCAGCCCTTCTTTCCATTAGTATTTTTATTTTAAACAGCCAAAGATTTTGTTTTGAATTGGTAGAAAAATTCTTTGTCGGGGTTAAGTTCTTTGTGCTGACAAATAGTAGTTACTTCTGGAGTGATATGGTTTCTTATTAAAATTTTTCCAACTTAAGTAAGGAGATCTAAATTTATACTTCAGGGCTGGCCCCGTGGCTCACTCGGGAGAGTGCGGTGCTGACAACACCAAGGCCATGGGTTCGGATCCTATATAGGGATGGCCGGTTTGCTCACTGGGTGAGCATGGTGCAGACAACACCAAGTCAAGGGTTAAGATCCCCTTACCGGTCATCTTTTAAAAAATAAATAAATAAATAAATAAATTTATACTTCGGTGCTTCCATTTATTTTGTGTCTTTGGGAGAATGGAAAAAGTAAGAGTTCCAGTAACTGTTGGAACTAGTAGAAAATAGTGCAAGATATTCAGTTTGGTAATATTAATTGTACATGCACAGAGTCTTTTGTCAACAACTTGGAAAACTCTGAAAATGAAAGCTTTTTCCATAAATAACTTGACCTGGTAAAACCTGACCCAGCCTAAACTCATTTGGCAGTAAAGCCTGACTGGAATTTGTATTCTTAGTATTCAATTCACTTAGCGTGTCTAGTCATGTGTTTTACCTAACAAAAATTATAGTTTATGAATAGGCAAGTGCTTCCCCTAACACTATTTTGGCATGTTAGATGTATGGCATATACATTTTAAAATTAAAAAATTTTGAAATTTCTAAACTTATTTAACCCCCAAATTTTAGATGAAGGATCATAGTCTTTTAGTAGAAGCGTGGAGAACAAATATGTCTCAAAAGCACCATCAGAATGCACAAATAAAGTATTAACCATTAGTGGATTATATTTTAACCTCCTGTTCTTGGAAGATACACCTAAATAAATGCATTATACTGATTTTATTTATAACAGTTCAAAGCCTTTAAAGGTTAAATTCAAAGAATATTTGTGTATTTTTTTTTAGATTTTGATTATTAGTGTTATGCAATTATTTATGTATGGCCAAATGGAATGTAGGGAAGAATAACAAGTAGTAAGTTTGAAGTTAGGGGGCCCTTTTACACACATACTACACATATTGTTTATTATGGTATTTTTGCCTGGTTAAGATCATCATTGACCAAGGTTCACGAAAAGGCTTAATTTAATGTGTGTTTCCTTTTCATAAGAACTAGGACTTGAGATTAGCTAATATGTTTTTGTTCTGAAAATTTTAGGTGATGTGTGTCTTCTTTGATGTATATAAATGATTACACTTCATAAAAACGTAAATAGAATACTAAATATTGTCATATCTACAAGACACTGATTCAGAACTTAGTAGTTTATAAAAACAGGATACTATTGGGGTTAGTATAGTCTGTATAAGAGGTGATTAAGATACACATACTAAAATGTCTCAGTGATACTTGGTGATTGCCTGGATGTGAGTGGATTTCATGGAGTCCAGAATTTCCAATAGTGATATTGTCTGAAAAAGGAAATTTTGGAAAGTGCTTTTTTTTTTGTTTTTTAGGATGAATTAATTTGATTACAGGACATGTTAACTTTGAGGTAGACAGACCACAAAACATACAGACTGAGATGTGTTGCTTTACCAAGGATAAAGTTTAGAATCAAAGTTTTGAGGTGTTTTTCACTTAAAGATTAAAATTGAACTTGTTAAAGTTGATGGAGACAGTGAAAAGAGAATGCTGATGGCAAAGGATGGAACTTTAGGTAATGTTAAAGGATTTGAAACAGGAGGGGAGAATTTAAACCTTTAAGAGAGAGACAAGGAGCAGTGAGAAATAGGTACAAAAAGGACCCAAACAGTGCAGTTGCAGAAACCATGGGAGAGAAAATGGATTTGATTAGCATTGGCTAGTATTATAATGGAAAAGTAAAGGAGTTTGAAAAGCTGAGAAAAAAAAGCTTTAAATTGGGCAAATGGTACACTTGAGGAGGATAGCTTCAGTTGAATGATGGCCTAGACACCACATTGATGGAATTTAGACGATGAATGTATTACTCCGTTTCTGTTGCTTATAACAAAAATACTTGAAACTGGGTGATTTATAAGAAAATGAAATTTATTACTTGTAGTTTCAGAGGCTGGGAAGTCCACAGTTCAGGGAACACCTCTGTGAGGGTCTTTGTGGTGGCGACAGTGACCCAGGGGTCTCATGTGGCAGAAAATGGCAGAACAGAAAGACAGCACACACTAACCTCCTCGTTTACTCTCTTTTTAAAGCCTTCTGAGCCACATCCCTTGATGACCATCACTATTAATCCATTCACTATGGCATGATCCTGCAATCTAATCACCTTTTCAAGGCCCCACCTTTTAATTACCATAATAGGATTTCCCACCCTCTTCACACTGTCACAGTGGAGATCAAGTTTTGGGACACTCAATCCAAGGCAACAAGGTAAGATTAAATTCAGTTGAATCTCGGAGAAATTTGGTAAAAGAAAAAAGTAATGTTTCAAAAATGGGAGACAGTGGGCAGAAGTATTTTTTTTAAAGACATAAAAGAGAGAGCTAGTGAAAGAAACTGAAGATCCATGAGAAATAGTGAAAAATTAATGATAGATGTATTGGAATGTGGTAAGATGTAAAATCAAGAATACAAATGGAGGGCCGAGCCCGTGAGAGTGCGGCCCGCCGCGGGTTCGGTTCCTGTATAAGGATGACCAGTGCGCTCACAGCGCTCACTGGCTGAGCGCGGTGTGGCCGGTTTCAAAAAGGACACACACAAAAAAAGAATACAAATGGAAAGATCAGAAAATAACATGGTAATATATTTTTCAGGTTTCTAGCCCATACTCAAATCGAGTGTCCTGTAGCCGAGGTATAGTTGTACCTTTGCTGCCATATTCGTTTCTTAGTGGGAAGCCCTTAAACTACATTCATAGAAGACACCTGTCAGACAAATGATCTGAACTGTAGGCAAGTCTCTTAGAGAACAGAAATGTGAAAGTAACTATATATGCAAAAATGTGCCACTCATTACTTTCTAAATAATTCTGATAGACTGGGTGTATACCACAATTAATTGTCTCAGCCTTTAGTCACAGCTATTCCATTTTTTTGGGGGGGGTACATTTACATAGTGAATTGTTTCAAAGGCGAACAGAACGTTTCTCTTACAATAAAGGATTCCTAATTTGGGGACTGTGGAAGCTTGATGATTTTACAAGTATCTTTGATTAAGATGTAGAAATTGTAGCAGAACATGCAGTAGTTGTAATCTTTAAATAATAATTGCTTTTAGTTATTTTTACTATCTTAGAAAAGGTTGTTTTAGTTGCAGACTATATTTTTCATATTGTTTTTGTGCAGAAAAATAACACTAAAATAAATGTATGACAAAGATTTCTTTGAATTATAGCCATTTCTGTAGCCTGGTGAATGGCCTTTGTGAATTCTTTGTATACAAGTACATGAAGTATGCAGGTATACAAAAAATTCACAAAGGGGCTGGCCCCGTGGCTCACTTGGGAGAGTGAGGCGCTGGTAGCGCTGAGGCCGCGGGTTCGGATCCTATATAGGCATGGCCAGTGTGACTCCTTGCCGAGTGTTGAGATCCCCTTACCGGTCAAAAAAAAAAAAATTCACAAAGAATGCTTGCGTATACTCTGTACTTGTGCACAAAGTAGAAGTGCTTCATGAATTTGGTTCATTTCATCTACCACAGATTATCTCATAACAGATGTTATGAGCCCAAGTGCTTGATTTTAGTTTTACTGTGAAGAAGGGAAAGAAATGAACTCTAAGAAAGCACTTGATACTTTTATTTGCCCCATCAAGCAACTCATCCCTTTTCTGCCTCAAACGTCTGTGCCAGGAAATCTTTATAAATTAATTAATTAATTAATTTGCAAAAATAGACAAGGATGAAATTATTAGAGGATTAGGTAAGGTGAATGGTTAGGCTTTAGTTCTTTAACCATCTAGTGCAACCTGGGAACATGATTTATACCACTGCATGAATGTAAATGTAATTCTTGAATGGGTAGGGTGGAGATGTCATTTTCTGAAGGTAGATAGCAGGCTTTAATTTATTTCTGTGTTTGCCTTTTTCTTTCTTTTTGTATTCCTAGGCATTGTCACTTAAAAAATTTGACAAACATGACTGGGTAAAGGCCATTATATCGTTAATTATATTAAATAGATTTATTTTTACCTAGAAAGTGAAATTACTTTTAAAAGCAATAGAAAGATATTTGGTTAGGTTTTTGGGGAATTGTATTATTTCATATCTTTTTGGTCCTAAGACTTTGGAAAGTAGATACATTTTGAAGCAGCATGATCTTTTTTATTTACTCCTCTTTTTTATGTATGTTCATATAAAGCTATCATTATTATAATTAATCATAGTATTTCCATTGTAAATTCTTGTATTTTAATATTCACAGTTATGACCTGGAGACTTATTTTGTTATAAATGCCAGATCATGAAAAGCTAAGTAGCATATTTCTGTTTACTGTAAAAGTGGAGTATAGTCTGTAATATCTGACAATATGCCATAAAATTTTTTTATTCTTGTTTTTTAACTATTTATTGAATTATAAATAGAAATGAATTGATCATGTGTTTTCCTCAATGAATATTCACAGATTGACACACCTGTGAAACCAGCACCCAGATCAAGAAACAGAGCTTGGTATATTTTAAAGATTTTATGTATTTATTTCTTAATAGTATATTCATTAATTCAGTAAAGATTTTTTAGTGGTTACTGTGTGCCAACCACTGTTTTAGGTATTAGGATGATATCAGTGGTGAACTAAAGCAGATTTATAGTGTATGGAGATAAACATCAAGTAATCATACAAATAAATGTAGAATTACAAACTGGTATGACCACTGAAGGTATATTCTGTGAGTGGTAGTACAGTGCAATGAGATAGTCTATAGTGTATTGTATATTGAGGAGTAAGGGTGAACTTTAGAGTCATACTGCTTAGGTTCAAATCTCATTGCCTCCAGAAGGAACTAACCCCACTGGCACCTTGATTTTGGACTTTTGTCCTTCAGAGCTGTGGGAGAATGGCATTTCTGTTGTTTGAAGCTAAAGAACAAAGTGACTTTGGGAGGAATATTCCCTCATTTAAAGTTTAATTTTAAAATAGTTTAAGCTATTTTATATTGATTTAATTTATAATATATTGAAAATTAATTAAAACACAAATTATAGCTTTTAATTATTAAGTTTATATGTTCCCACGGCTTTTATAGAAGTTCTATTCAAATGAATCATTAACTACTTCCATCTCACTTTCAGTATTTTTAGTGTTCTATACCTAGATTGATCCTTGTCTATATCTGACAGTAACAATGTATAATAACATGCTTATAGTAAGCTAATTAGAGATACATTCTTTTTCTTAATAGAATTTTAAAACAATTACATCAATGGACTAGAAAGTGTTACTTGTTTAATTTATCCAAAGGTACAAAGTGATAAATCTTCAATGAGGACCTTTTTCTCTTCTATTGCTATTTAACCTTTTCCTCTTGAAATCATGAAAAAAAAAGTGTGATCCCTTGGAATTATAGAAAGGGAGATGTATTTTTGCATAAACAGAAAGAGGAGAGTGTAAAATGAGATAAATTTATAATCCAAAATAGAAGGGGAGGAAAAGAGATCTGAACCCTTAGGTCATTGGGAAGACAGTATGTTACAGATCAGCAGAGGTTGCCACACTTCTTCCTGTCATCATTATTATAAGAGGAGGAAACTAGTACACAAACTCAACAAAACTGTTCTCCCATCTCTGGGAGAAGAAGATAACAAAGCAGATCTAGTTGTAAGAAAAACAGAAATGGTAGTGGAAGTTTAACTATGTGTTCTAGTGCTTATCATATCATTTATAATCATATTATTTATAATACAACCTGGGATACTTTGGGAGTGAAAGAAGGTGGTGTTATTAATTGCAATGGCATAATAAGTGTAAATTGGAACCCTGGCAAGTAAGATATATGTACAATGTTGTAAGTGCTATAACAGCGGTATGAAAAATGTGTCATGAACACATAGAGAAGGGAGCTTGTAGGTTAGGAAAAACCTTTATACATCTAGTTTGAAATAGGCTTCTAAAGAATGACAAAGATTTTCCCCAGAGGGCCTTCCAGGTTAGAGGGACCTAGTGTTGTCTTGCTGCCTCTATCTAAATCATTCCCTCTCAAAAAGTGCTTCATGGTCCATCATTCTTCTAAAACAGTTCTATGAAAAAGTTTTTATTTTACCTTTACTTATTTCTTCTTTGATGCTCTTTCTTTATGAAAATTTGGGCTTCTGACCTATGTTATTTTCCTTTTCTTTATTTTTTTTTAATTAAAAAAAAATTTTTTTGTCTAAAACAGTTCTATGAAAAAGTTTTTATTTTACCTTTACTTATTTCTTCTTTGATGCTCTTTATGAAAATTTGGGCTTCTGACCTATGTTATTTTCCTTTTCTTTATTTTTTTTTAATTAAAAAAAATTTTTTTTTGTCTTTTTTTTGTGACCAGTAAGGGGATCGCAACCCTTGGCTTGGTGTCGTCCACACCACGCTCAGCCATTGAGCACACCGGCCATCCCTATATAGGATCCGAACCTGCAGCGGGAGCGCTGCTGTGCTCCCAAGCGCCACACTCTCCCAAGTGCGCCACGGGGCCGGCCCTTCCTTTTCTTTAAAGAACAAATTTTAACATTTCTTGCAAGGCAGGTCTACTTACAATAAATCTCCTCAATTTTTGTTGGCCTGAGAAAGTTTATTTCTCTTCAGTGTTGAAGGATAATTTTTTAGGATACAGAATTCTAGGTTGATGATTTTTCTCTGAAAACTTCAAATATTTCATTCCATTTGCTTTGTGTGGTTTTTGAGGAGAAGCCAGACGTAATTCTTATTTTTGTTCCTCTTGTGCAGGTAAGCCTTTTTTTCCCACTGGCTTATCTTTGATTTTTTGTAGTTGGAAAATGATATGCCTAGGTATAGTTTTTTTGGCATTTATTCTTCCTGTTGTTCTTTGATCTCCACGGTTGGATGTCTGACATTAATTTGGGGAAATTCTCAGTCATTATTGTTTCAAATATTGCTTCAGTTTCTTTCTCTTTCTTTGCCTTTTGATATTTCCATTATGCATATGTCATACTGTTCACTCTGCTTTTTTTCAGTCTTTACTTCCTTTGCTTTTCAGTTTTGGCGGTTTCTATTGATGTATCCTCAGGTGCCATGATTCTTCTCTCAGCTGTGTCCAGTCTACTGATAAGCCCATCAAAGGCATCTTTCATTTCTTTTACAGTAATTTTGATTTCTAGCATTTCTTTTTGGTCCTTTCTTATGATTTCCATCTCTGTGATTATATTGTCCATTTGTTCTTGCATGCTGTCTGCTTTTACCCTTCCCTTAGCATGTTAATCATAGTTGTTTTAAATTTCTAGTCTGATAATTGCAACATTCCACCATGTCTGGTTCTGATGCTTGCTCTGTCTCTTCAAACTGTGCTTTTGCTTTTTAGTATGCCTTGTATTATTTCCTTTCTTTGTTTCTTTCTTTCTTTTGTTTTTGTAGCCAGACATGATAAAAGGAACTGCTATAAATAGGCTTTTAGGAATGTGGTGGTAAAATTTTGGGAGAGGGGAAGCATACTATAATCCTATGATTAGGTCTTAGTCTTTTAGTGAGCCTGTGGCTCTCAACTGTGAACCTCACAAATGTTCCTCAGGTTTTTTGTTGGTTTTTTTTTTTTTCCCTCCCCACTTAGGTCAGTCAGGATGGCCAGAGTGGAATGGAATTGAATATTTACCTTTTCCCACATGGAAGGGTAGAGCTAGCTTGAGTTGGATATTTTCTTCCCCCCAGCTTAGTTAGGCTCTGACAAAACCCCAGCAAATTAAGGCTGGAGTTATATAGTTTCTCCTGAGGGCAGGCCTCACTAAGAACAGAGTGCTTTGGCCTCTTTCAAGATGGTTACTTTTACTCCCTCTGCTGAAGCACTAGGGGATTTTTCTTCACTATTTACTGTGAGAATTGGTGGAGCTACCCAAGGGACTCACAAAAGTGTGGAGGGCCCCTGATGCCCGGATCTCCCTGGCATTTTAAACTTGCAAAGTTGCCCATGCTGGGCCTCTAGCAATTGTCAGTCGTAATTCAGATTTTTCCTTCCTAGCCACTGACCGGATCTCCCTGGCATTTTAAACTTGCAAAGTTGCCCATGCTGGGCCTCTAGCAATTGTCAATCGTAATTCAGATTTTTTCCTTCCAGCAGCGGTATCTGCTCATGAATCTCTCCAGTAAGGCATGACTCCCTGTATTCAAATGTCTGTCTCTCTGACCTTGGGGGCAGTGGCTTGCCTTGTGTTCCCACCTCTTTTATGAATCCAAGAACAGTTGTTGATTTTTCAGTGTATTCAGCTTTTTACTTGTTAGAATGGCATGGTGACTTCCAAGCTCCTTACGTGTGGAACTGAAAACATTTTCAGTTTTTAGTATTATAAACCTAATATTTGGGAACATTATAACCCAGTTAAACTGATTTACTTGCAGATCGTTAGGTTTTCTTTGACTATTTCTACCACTGTATTTATATTTAAAATATACCAACAATTATATTGTTATTACCTGCTACAGTTGCTTGAGAGGAAACATGATTATTTTCAGTACCTGAAACGAAGATAATTCTTATTCTGTATTCCCAGTGGTTACACCAGAACAAATAAATAAAAATTAGAAAGGGGCATATTTTTGCATCACTATAAGAAAAAGTTCTATGACTCTATTAAAAGATGGAATAGGCTCTCCTGGCAAGTTCTGACTTTATCTGCATTAGAGGATTGTACATAATCTGGAAGGCCCTCAGGATGCTATCATTGAGATAGATCCTTTCCCTACTAAATTATATAGCTCTTTGTAGTTAATTGTTAGAATTTCAGGAAATGTTAGAGTTTGAAGCAATGCTTCCACAACTTTTGGACCTGTGGATAAATGTAAGATGTGTCTTTGATGGTTTTGCCTCTGGCTTTTGCAAAGGTAATCCCAACTCTAGGAATATCCATATGCTTTTAGTCATTTTTGTCAGTTCTCAATAGTTATGGATAATATTAAAGGCATAATTAATTACATATCAGGTTTATGCAGTTGTTCAATTTTGTTATAATATTAAATTCTTATGTGTACCCAACATTTCTTGACTGTTGCGTTTGTTCATGTGTTTTCACAAATAAGTCACAGAAAATATTATTCAACTCTACTCCACTCCCAGATTCTCTTTGAAATTTTCAGGAAGGCAGATAAATTGATAAAATGGCAATGGCTTGGAGATTGGGTTAGAAGAAGGGAAGACGCATAGGGGAGCCATTGTGCATCTTTTGCCATAATTTAGGTATGAGGTAGAAGAGCAATTTAACTGTGGCGATGGTTGACAATAAAAAGATGGAGAGATGTCAGAAACTTTCGAAAGGAGTAAATGACTCAGCTTGTTGGCCAGTTGAAGGTGGGAGATCAAGGAGAGGAAAAAGTCAAAGATAACTTTTTCCTTAAGGTGAAAAAGACGTCAGGGACCAATAATCATTCAGTTTGCCTCACTGCCTTTTCTTTTCAGTGCTCTTTAATGTTATTATCAAGAAGCTTGGTTTTAATAGTAATAACTTTTGTTTCTGGACAGTTACAGATAGAGAAGATAAATGGGGATATAATTATATGTTTGGTTTAAGATTCTGGTCAGCCTCCAGCCCTTGAAAAAGACATCTCATTTTGATTTTAAATAGAAAGCTCATGAATGTGTAAAGTCTTGTGTGAAGCCTTGGGAAATAGAAACAATGAGAGGAACTAAAGCTTCCTTAGGCCCATGCTGCTTGGTATGCCATTATATATGTGTCACCCTCCTATTATATACTCCTTTTTCAGTTGTTTTTCCTTTCTCTCCCCTTGCTGCTTTGCTTCTTAGGGCTATTGGAAAGGGTAATAAACAATACTTGCTGGAATTAGTACATGGACAGACAGAGGTGATGCTCATTAAATATTGGTTGGGCCCTTCTCCTGAGTACTGTTAGAAGCAACAACCTGGTCTTTCTTAATAACAATTTATTCACTTATGTATTTATTCTTCAATATAGAAAAAATTTTTGAAAGCCTATTGTGTGGCAGACTGTGCTAGGCACTTGGGATATTGTCCTTGCCCTCATGGAACTTAAAGCCCTTCATAGAATCTTGGTTCATGTTATAAATGCTCACCTATTTTTTAACTCTCTCATTTTAGAGTGAATACATTGGAAATTATGAGGCTTAACAGTATACTCACATACTGCTCTAATGTATGTGACAACTCATTCAAAATAATGAAAGTTTAAGTAAGAAGAAAGTTGGGAAATTAAAGGCTAGGTAAATCATGGGATAGTAGGTAGTGGATTAGAATCTAGGGGTCTTTGAAGTGACAGTTAAGTGTAGGGAAATATATTTTAAGAATATACTTATGATAACATAGTGGCCTGTTGAGTTATCATCATATTTGGCTTTATGAAATTTTACTGACCCCCTTCATTTATTGTAATTTACTTCTCTTACATGACTAAAAATAAAAGATATTGACAATGTAGTTTATTGCAGCGAGTTATAAAGCAGTATGTACTGAAGCCATCTTTAAATTAAATGTCTACATCCAAACGTGTGTGTGTGTCTGTGAGATACAAGCAAGTTTCTTAGGGGGGACTTATTTGTTTGAGATCTTCTTATATAATAACAATTTTTGATTGAATTATGTGTATCGTTACTTCTTTTACGTAAGTAAAACAAATTCTACATGCCTATTTAATGATTGCAAGTCATTCATGCTAAATAAGAGAAAGAGGGTCATAATTTCTAATATTTGTGTAGTACTTTATGCTTTGACTATTTCTGTATGGAATATTGAGTTTAATCATTAGTATACCTATGAAAGGTAATTGCTGTTTCTACTTTAAAAATGAGCAAATCTTGGGTCATAAAGGTAATGCACTAAAATCCTCATGTAATAAAAAATTCATTAATTTAAACAAACTAATGTGTGAGTTAAACATTTACTTGGGTGCTCGCTTCAGCAGAATATAGAGTAAAATTGGAGTGGTGCAGAGAAGATTAGCATGGCCCCTGAGCAAGGATGACATGCAAATTTGTGAAGCATTCAATATTTGAGAAAAAACCCAAAAAACATTTACTTGGGCTGACCACATAGCTTTCACATGATTGGTCCATGAAAGTTGTTTTTTGTAAACATATAACTTTTTATTATAATTGTTACTATTTATTGAGTAGCTATTATGGGCTAGGTACTGTGGTAAGTGAGTTACATCTCACATCTTACAACAGTGTTTTCAAGGTAGGTAAATATTATTTCCACGATAGATGGGAGAAAATGGAAGCGTCTAGAGTTAAGTGACTTAGTCAAGGTGACATGGGTTGGGTGGATAGGCTAGATTTGAATCCATTTCTTTTTCATTCCAAAGTTCTTGTTCTTTCCATTACTCCCAAATAGCACCTGTATGCTAGCAGTTTTTGGTCATTAACTGACATATATAATTGAACTCAGATTTGTTTAAAAATCAACTTTATGTTATGCATTTATTGACAGGTAAAGATATTAACAATATACTTTATTGCAGCAAGTTATAAAGCAGTATGTATTGAAGCCATCTTTAAATTAACGTCTATATCCAAACGTGTGTGTGTGTGTGTGTGTGTGTGTGTGTGTGTGTGTGTGAGTGAGTGAGTGAGAGAGTGAGAGAGAGCAAGAGAGAGAGAGAGAGAGGGAGAGAGAGAGAACATGTGTGCACACAGAATTGAGCCAGGAGATGAATGAATGAATAAATAAATATGATTTACTTACTGTAGTTTTTTCTTGGTGGTTTTCATTATGTATTTGTGTATCTCTGTATGTATATATGTATGTTTATATAATTTATGGTGTTGCTAGTAGTATTTTGATATGGAAAGAGCTTCATGATATAATGTTAATTTTGGTTGAGCTATAATGGACATAAAATATATGCTAAGTATACTTTTAAGTATGCAGTGGATAATTATATACACTCATGTAACCACTATCCCCAAGCAAAATATAGAATATCTTCATCTCTTTACCCAAACCATTCTGCCTGTTTCCAAGTGGTTACTTCATCTCACTATGTGATTTCTATCATCAGAGATGCTTGAATTACATATAAATGGACTGATAAAATATGTACTCTTTTTAAAGTCTGGCTTCTTTCTCTTAACATTTTTGAAATATATCCATATGGTATGTATCACTAGTTTTTTTTGTTTGTTTTGTTTTTTTCCTTTATTGTTGCTTAGTATTATGATGTTTAGATATACCACAATTTGTACTTATGTTTATGGACATTTGGTTTTCTTCCAATTTGAGGCTATTATGGATAAGGCTATTATAATTATTCTTGTACGAGTATATTTGTGGGCATACATTTCTAATTGAGAGTGGAAGTGCTGGATCATAATATAGATGTATATTGCTCACAGTGCTCTAAAGTGGTTGTAACATTATATACTCCTCCAACAGTTTGTGAGAGTTCTGGTTGCTCCATATTCTCTCCAATATTTACCGTTGTCAGTGTTTTTGATTTTAGCCATTCTTATAACTGTGTACCTCTGTGGTTTTAATTTTCATTTCCCTGTTGATTAATGTTAGGAATCTTTTCTCATATTTATTGGCCATTCACTTATCTTCTTTTATGTTCACTTCTTTTCTTTTCAAGTCTTTTACCCATTTTTAACTGGATTATCATTTTTTTTTATTTGTTGATCTTTATATATTTTTTTGTTAAAGTCTTGTCAGATATATGTACTGTGAATGTTTATTTCTCATTTTATGGATTGTTTGTTCATTTTCTTTTTTTTTTTTTTTTTTTTTT